>NC_091283.1:108842845-109144750 GCF_032444005.1 Ranitomeya imitator | reverse complement strand
TTTTAGAGATTATTCCTTCTTCAACTTGCTTAACTGTTCACAATAACAGTAATTTTGACCCGAGGTGCCCAAACTTTTACATGCCACTGTAACATAAATATAATGTAGTATATACTAATTACAAAAACAACTACAAATTAGGTATCTGCATGCACCATTTGCCTTCAAAAAGGCATCAATTCTTCTAGGTACACTTGTACACAGTTTTCGTAGGAACTTGACAGGGAGGTTGTTCCAAACATCTTGAAGACTAACCACATATCTGTACATCTAAGCATGTGCCAATTTTTCTGTTTCTTCATGTAATCCCACACAAACGAGATGATGTTGAGATCAGGGCTCTGTGTGGGCTTAATTATCACTTTCCCCAATCTCATTTCCAGGATCACTTGAATCATTCCTAAACCTGTGTTTCTTTGTTAATGAATAGATCATGTGGATAGAGATTCTGCAAAGTTTCTCATCAACCATTAAAATGAGTGATGAATATGCCTTTTTCGTCATAGGCTCCATAATAGGTGTATGGACTGCCTTAATGGCAAGTACCCAACTAGGCCAACTTGAGCATTCTTGGGCTAAAGCCTCATTGATACACAGAAGAATGTGTTAATAGCCTCGGGCGGTCCATGTGTAAATCTAGGTATGATACCGTATTACATAGGTATACAATTAAGCGTGCCACAATTTTTTTCCTTGGAATTTTGTAGAAATCCGACAAGAGAAGCTTTCGTATGCCTTTGATTCCATGCGCACATAGGTATTCATAGACTACTACAAGTGCCATGTTAAGGCAACGTACAACTCAGAGTTTGAATAAACTGTAATCATGTGCATGACCAAAACACAAATCCAAGCCATAGGAAAGATGATCCCGCAAGTGTCATGGAAACAGACACTTTCCACATATATGCATGAAAATCTGTCTGTCTTGGTGAATGATAACTTGCTTTGACAGGGCCCATGTCAGCCTGCGGCTGTGTGACAGGGCCCATGTTAGCCTGCGGCTGTGTGACAGGGCCCATGTTAGCCTGCGCTTGTGTGACAGGGCCCATGTTAGCCTGCAGCTGTGTGACAGGGCCCATGTTAGCCTGCGGCTGTGTGACAGGGCCCATGTTAGCCTGCGCTTGTGTGAGAGGGCCCATGTTAGCCTGCAGCTGTGTGACAGGGCCCATGTTAGCCTGCGGCTGTGTGACAGGGCCCATGTTAGCCTGTGGCTGTGTGACAGGGCCCATGTTAGCCTGCAGCTGTGTGACAGGGCCCATGTTAGCCTGCAGCTGTGTGACAGGGCCCATGTTAGCCTGCAGCTGTGTGACAGGGCCCATGTTAGCCTGCAACTGTGTGACAGGGCCCATGTTAGCCTGTGGCTGTGTGACAGGGCCCATGTTAGCCTGCAGCTGTGTGACAGGGCCCATGTTAGCCTGCAGCTGTGTGACAGGGCCCATGTTAGCCTGCGGCTGTGTGACAGGGCCCATGTTAGCCTGCGCTTGTGTGACAGGGCCCATGTTAGCCTGCAGCTGTGTGACAGGGCCCATGTTAGCCTGCAGCTGTGTGACAGGGCCCATGTTAGCCTGCAGCTGTGTGACAGGGCCCATGTTAGCCTGCAGCTGTGTGACAGGGCCCATGTTAGCCTGCAGCTGTGTGACAGGGCCCATGTTAGCCTGCAGCTGTGTGACAGGGCCCATGTTAGCCTGCGGCTGTGTGACAGGGCCCATGTTAGCCTCCAGCTGTGTGACAGGGCCCATGTTAGCCTGCAGCTGTGTGACAGGGCCCATGTTAGCCTGCAGCTGTGTGACAGGGCCCATGTTAGCCTGCAGCTGTGTGACAGGGCCCATGTTAGCCTGCAGCTGTGTGACAGGGCCCATGTTAGCCTGCAGCTGTGTGACAGGGCCCATGTTAGCCTGCGGCTGTGTGACAGGGCCCATGTTAGCCTGCGGCTGTGTGACAGGGCCCATGTTAGCCTGCGGCTGTGTGACATGGCCCATGTCAGCCTGCAGCTGTGTGACAGGGCCCATGTTAGCCTGCGGCTGTGTGACAGGGCCCATGTCAGCCTGCAGCTGTGTGCAAACTCCTTCTCACTCAAGGTGTGCAATAAGAAGAAAGGAGGGTTCAGGAGCCACTTCTTGACAGTAAGGGCCCCAGCAGAGGCTCAGGCAGACATTTATTTCCTATTTTGTTTATAGATGTAATAATGATGATTATGGGACAATGCACCCTTACAATCTCATTACCAGTGTACATTTCAATCTAGTTGCAAGCAAAATGATTCGATTTCCATTACAAGTTAGGTTCAGTAGCAAAATTTTCACATTTTCTGCAATTTGGGCAATGACTTCCAGTTTACTAATATTGTTAGATTGTCATCAAAGTTGTGTAAAAAGTTAAAGGGTTTGTCCGGCTTTAGGGTACAAGTCTGCAGTGACTCCATGTGATTATTTACTCACCTCCCGTGCAGATTTTTCCATTTGCAAACCAGCAATAAGAGTCTGACTTTGGAGAGACCCCATTTGGGAAGTGAATCGGCCTTCCCATGTATCTGACCATATCTGTTTCCATATCAACAACATATGTATGGTAGAGTTCACAGGTCTTTACATCTGTGTCCAGAATAACGTAGTCTGTAAATCCATGGCCATTCAGATCTGTCCTTATCCACTGGTTAAACCCATAAAACTGCATGTTCTTTGAATGCTTGACTAAGCTCGACCCAGAGACCCAGTTGTGGTACTTCTTGCTGCTATTCATTGCTTGTGCAGTAAAATAGATTGCATTGTATATAGTGCCAAATAATGGAGACACCTAAATAAGGAAACAGGACAAGAAATATCGTTTGCTCAGCCGAAGTTTTTTTTTCTCAAAAACCCATTAAAAGAAATAAAAAATAAAGTAGTTTTCTGGTGAGGTACAGTGAGCATGGCAGCATTATCATATCTCTGGCCAAAAGCTTTTCTGCTGGAGTCTGTATCTATACGAGGACTGGCTGCTTGTAAAAACAGGAGTGTGTTACAACTAGGGGTGTAACGATCGCGGTTGCAGTGGGTACGACCACAACCGGGCCCATATGGGAGAGGTGCCCGCTGCCACCAATTTCACCTGGATGTGTGTCCTCGGCTGCGCATTTTGCTGAAATGTGTTGTGGAGCAGAGACCCACTGGATCCAATGCAATGGATGTTGCAGACCAAATTTTGTACCAGGGCCAACAGGACGGTAGTAACTCCACTGGTTACAACGTTGTGGTTCTGCATCATAGAGAGAAAATGGTGATTGCGGGATCCGCTCATTCCTAAACCAAGAATCTGCAAAGACCCTAGTCCATGCCCTCATCATCTCCCGCCTTGACTACTGTAACCTCCTGCTCTGTGGCCTCCCCTCGAACACTCTCGCACCCCTCCAATCTATTCTAAACTCTGCTGCCCGACTAATCCACCTGTCCCCCCGCTATTCCCCGACCTCTCCCCTCTGTCAATCCCTGCACTGGCTCCCCATCACCCAGAGACTCCAGTACAAAAACCTAAAAATGACATACAAAGCCATCCACAACCTGTCTCCTCCATACATCTGCGACCTCGTCTCCCGGTACTCTCCTGCACGCAACCTCCGATCCTCACAAGATCTCCTTCTCTACTCCCCTATTATCTCCTCTTCCCACAATCGCATACAAGATTTCTCTCGTGCATCCCCCCTACTCTGGAATTCTCTACCACAACATATCAGACTCTCGCCCACCATCGAAACCTTCAATAAGAACCTGAAGACCCACCTCTTCCGACAAGCCTACAACCTGCAGTAACCACCGATTGACCAAACCGCTGCACGGCTAGCTCTACCCTCACCTACTGTATTCTCACCCATCCCTTGTAGATTGTGAGCCCTCGCGGGCAGGGTCCTCTCTCCTCCTGTACCAGTTGTGACTTGTATTGTTCAAGATTATTGTACTTGTTTTATTATGTATACCCCTCCTCACATGTAAAGCGCCATGGAATAAATGGCGCTATAATAATAAATAATAATAATAATAATAATAATCATGGGGTATCCAACATTGAGACCTCCACTGACCCTGAGAATGAAGAAGTTGCAGAATGTACAGCTTTGCTCCCCTATATATATGCAGCAGCAACATGGCCAACGTTTGTGCAGGGAACTGCTTTACGTCCCATATAATTGGGGCTGGCAGTGTTCATCTGCACATCTGTGCGGCTTGGCGCAAGAAAAACACAAAAGGGGACACAGTGCTAAATTAGAGCTACTACCAAAATATTCAGCATCAGAAAGGGAACCGGAGGTTGGGCTCCCACCAAATATAAAATAATGGCATACCCTAGTGATATGCCACCGCTTCAGAATCCCAGACTAAGCATTCATTAAATTAATAATAGCTCTTATGTTTGGTCACAACCCGTTAGGTTTGTTGTACCTACCTCTGTGGGATTTGCTTTGGAAATAACCTCACCGCTATCGACAGCTTCTTGGAAGGCTTTATAGAAGTTTTTCTTCTCTGAATCCACCGTGATTGTGAGCACGGCGTCGTAAGCAGCTCTGAGCTTGGAGCTTAGTCTTAGTATTTCATATGGTATCTTATGATAAGGTAAACTGTAGTGTAAAGTGTCATAAGGTATGAAAACATAGGAGCCATCTGTCATTTTCATGTCATGTGCAATCTCCAGCAGTTGTCTTTGTGGTTGTCCTCCAATGAGTACAGAATGCATGCACATGATGATCACTGCAATATAGAAACAAGTCACCTACATATTATACCTTGTATTATAATATTACCTATCTGAATTACAGCTAAAAACAGTAATCTGCTCTATCTTACGATGCAGAAAGCTTTTATATGCATGTGTGATGGCATCAAGTTACGCAGAAAACTTCATTCTTACACCAGTAAATTCCATTTCCATGCATCTGCTATTCTTTCTGCAAAATATTACTTTCTGACATCGATTCTGAGCGTTACCTTAACGCCCATCTTGTATTAGATTTCTAGAATATCCCCATTTGTCTTATTTCCTCAAGTATTTACAACTTAAGACTAGGATCAACCGAGCGTATAGAACAAAATTGCTCCACTTTTCATCCTTTTTAATCAGCAGTTATTAATCTTTTACAGTTTTCTATATTACACAATTGTAATGTATCCATAATAATCAGATGCTATTCAGTGGCATCTGATTTTTTTTTCTCGAACCCATCCGATTTCAAAGTAAAATCACACCATGCAGAGATTTTTTTTCTCACCCCAAATACACGTGAGAAAAAAATATGCAGATCTGCACGGCCTCATTGAATAACATTGGTCAGCGCGCAATCCCTTTTTTTAATCGTGTTGCACTTGTCCGATTTATACGCTCGTGTGAGCGAGCCCTAGAGGTCCAATTCATCATTAAAATCATTAAAAATGCTACCAGGGGATTCATGAATTTTGCACAAAATAAAAATGCTCTTTATCTTTGCTTTTTTCTATTTTTGTGCTCTTTTAGAGCACAAAGTTGCGCAGGCTATTAAAATAAAGCAAAGAGCACTAACATTTGCAAAAAAAAATCTATGGCACATAAAAAAAAACTTTTTAAAAAGTCATATACTGTATAATTAGTCTAGTTTACAAAAACCATGCCCACAATGCTGATTTCTGAACAGAGAAAAAAAATAGACAGAGAGAAAAGTCACCCAACAGCAATTTTCAGACAATTTGCACAACCTAAAACATCTGTGCAACTTGCCTGCGACTTACTGTCCTGAAAACATTTTTGAATTTTGATTTTACTGGGAAAAATGGCCAAATCACAGATAAGTCGCTTGGAAGTCAAAGTCGCATGTGACTTGAAGACTATGGGAAGTGTGTCTCGTGTGACTTGTGATCAGCGACAGAAAAATCCAACACGTTTCGAAACATCAGCGACTATGTCGCAGTTGCAGGAGGTCGCAATGAAAACACCAAATGAAATAATTACATGTGATGTTGCTAAGCGTTACTGTGATTTCATTGTCACATAACTTATGCTGTTATGTAGACCTAATAATAATAATAATTTTATTTCTATAACGCCAACATATTCCGCAGCACTTTACATTTTAGAGGGGACTTGTACATACAATAGACATTACAGCAAAACAATAAGCACATAGATCAAAACAGATACCAAGAGGAATGAGGGCCCTGCTCGCAAGCTTACAAACTATAAGGAAAAGGGAAGTCACAAAAGGTGGATGGTAACTATTGATGAGCAAGTATACTCGTTGCTTGGGTGGTCTCTGAGTATTTGTAAGTGCTCGGAGTTTTATTTTTTGCCAACGCAGCTGCATGATTTACGGCTGCTAGACAGCCTGAATACTGTTATGAATAGGTAATTCAGAACCACAATGGACCTTGAAGTTCAGAGCACACAAAGTGACCTGACAATAACCAAAAAACATAGGACGAGCTCTGAGACGTGGGAATTCTGCTGACCGCAATCCCTAATCCTATCAAACCACACTAGAGGTAGCCGTGGATTGCGCCTAACGCTCCCTATGCAACTCGGCACAGCCTGAGAAACTAGCTAGGCCTGAAGATAGAAAAATAAGCCTACCTTGCCTCAGAGAAATTCCCCAAAGGAAAAGGCAGCCCCCCACATATAATGACTGTGAGTTAAGATGAAAATACAAACACAGAGATGAAACAGATTTAGCAAAGTGAGGCCCGACTTACTGAATAGACCGAGGATAGGAAAGACAGCTTTGCGGTCAACACAAAAACCTACAAACAACCACGCAGAGGGGCAAAAAGACCCTCCGCACCGACTAACGGTACGGAGGTGCTCCCTCTGCGTCTCAGAGCTTCCAGCAAGCAAGAAAAACCAATATAGCAAGCTGGACAGAAAATATAGCAAACAAACGTAACACAAGCAGAACTTAGCTTATGCTGGGAGACAGGCCACAGGAACGATCCAGGAGGAAGCAAGACCAATACTAGAACGTTGACTGGAGGCCAGGATCAAAGCACTAGGTGGAGTTAAATAGAGCAGCACCTAACGACTTAACCTCATCACCTGAGGAAGGAAACTCAGAAGCCGCAGTACCACTCACATCCACCAACGGAAGCCCATAGACAGAATCAGCCGAAGTACCACTTGTGACCACAGGAGGGAGCTCGACCACAGAATTCACAACAGAATACATGTGAGGGTTGCCTGGTTGCTAGGGAATCCTCACATGTACTCAGGCTGTCTAGCAGCCCTAAATCATGCAGCTGCGGCAACGAAAACTCAATCTCCCGAGCACTCACAAATACTCGGAGACCACTCCAAGCGTGTTTGGGAAAACCAGAGCAACAAGTATACTCGCTCATCACTAATGGTAACAAATGTATGATCTATGTAGACTTAGTCAAAAATTGAAAAATGTAGACAAAAAATAAGTGCAAAATGCAGTAAGGAATCAGACCCCAACCTCTTAAAGTCCTCCTGATAAGTTTCACTCACATAACTTCTGTTTCTTATCTTTTGGACCTGTTCTTTATTCTGGCAATATCATTTTCTAAGCGAGGTCTTCAGAAGTGAACACTACATTCTAGATGTTGTTGGCACCATTCTCTCTCTCTCCCTCCTTCATTCTCTCTCTCTCTCTCCCTGTATCACTCCTTCATTCTCTCTCTCCCTCTCTCACCGCTTCATTTTATCTCTCTCCCTCTATCACTCCTTCATTCTGTATCCCTCTATCACTCCTTCATTCTCTATCTCCCTCTCTCACTCCTTCACTCTCTCTCCCTCTATCACTCCATCATTCTCTCTCTCCCTCTATCACTCCTTCACTCTCTCTCCCTCTATCACTCCTTCACTCTCTCTCCCTCTATCACTCCTTCTTTCTCTCTATCGCTCTATGACTCCTTCATTCTCTCTCTCCCTCTTTCACTCCTTCATTCTGTCTCTCTCCCTCTCTCACTCCTTTATTCTCTCTCTCCCTCTCTCGCTCCTTCCTTGTCTCAGTCTTTCTGTCATCTACAGTGTGTAAATATTAGTCCACAACAAGCACCTCACTACTACACTGCAGACACTTTCACCTACACCATAGATGGACATTCTGTAAAGTAGATGATTAGGGGAGAAGGGTGTTATAGTCTGGAGGGCACAACAGTGCCGGACTGAGGTGCAAAGGGCCCCCCAGTAACATGGACTATGGTGGTCCACTCAGGGGTGGATTAAGGGTAGCCAGGGCCCCGGGCTGTTCAGACACTGTGGGCCCCCCGGTTATGTGACGGGGTCATCATATACCTGAACCAGATTATTCCAGAAAAAGAGTTGCTGTGTGAAACTATAACCTGTCAAACATCCATTGATCTAGTCAATTTACCCTTCAGTTAGGAAGAAAAAAAACCCACAATACTATCACCATAAGTGCCAGTATTCACAGGAGATCTGTACTTAGTATGCAGTGTCTGTGTAGAGGTAATACAGTGATCACCGGAGACATTATAGGCCTCTTTCACATTTCCGTCGGTACGGGCCCGTCGCAATGCGTCGGGCCGATGTACCGACGGACGTTGTGAATTTTTTGCACGAAGTGGGCAGCGGATGCAGTTTTTCGATGCATCCGCTGCCCACTCTGCAGTCTGGGGAGGAGGGGGCGGAGCTTCGGCAGCGCTTGCGAGGTCAAAAATGGCGGACGCGTCGCACGAAAAAAGTTACATTGAGCGTTTTTTTGTGATGACGGTCCGCCAATTACCAACGCAACCAGTGCACGACGTATGTAACGTGTGTCCATACGTCGCGATGCGTCAGTAATGCACGTCTATGTGCAAAAAACACATCCTGCGGGCAACTTTGCAGGATGCATTTTTTGCACAGAACGACGCATTGCATCATCTTCAAAAAGATGGAAGTGTGAAAGAGGCCATACACAGGAGCTCTGTATATAGTATACAGTGTATAGTGTCAGTGTATAGGTAACACTGACTCGCCAGTGACATCTCTAGGTGAAGTCTTTCATCTTTCATCCAGCACAGACCGCATCACTTTATCCAGCCAGGCCTCGTCTCTGCAGGAAATAACACAGTTATCTCGAACTCCGCTTGCAGAACACATTACTTAATTTTCCCAACTTCTACATTACACCACATGAAGAAAAAGAGGCGACATAGTGTCACTCTATACAGTAACAGGACCGCCCCATTTAAAACAGTGTCCTCAAAAAATAAAATAAATACATCACTGCAGTAATAATATCCCTTAACCCCTTCCCGACCTTTGACGCCACGTAGGCGTCATGAAAGTCGGTGCCAATCCGACCCATGACGCCTATGCGGCGTCATGGAAAGATCGCGTCCCTGCAGATCGGGTGAAAGGGTTAACTCCCATTTCACCCGATCTGCAGGGACAGGGGGAGTGGTAGTTTAGCCCAGGGGGGGTGGCTTCACCCCCTCGTGGCTACGATCGCTCTGATTGGCTGTTGAAAGTGAAACTGCCAATCAGAGCGATTTGTAATATTTCACCCATTATAACGGGTGAAATATTACAATCCAGCCATGGCCGATGCTGAAATATCATCGGCCATGGCTGGAAATACTAGTGTGCCCCCACCCCACCCCTCCGATCGCCCCCCCACCCCCCCCGATCTGGCCGGTGCACTGCTCCGGCTCCCCTCCGCCCTGTGCTCCGCTCCCCCCCGTACTCGTGTCCGCTCCCCCCGTGCTCCAATCACCCCCCCGTGCTCCAATCACCCCCCCTGCACTCCGATCCACCCCCCCCGTGCTCCGTTCCACCCCCCCGTGCTCCGTTCCAGCCCCCCCGTGCTCCGTTCCACGCCCCCCGCGCTCCGTTCCACCCCTCCCGCGCTCCGATTCCCCCCCCCCGTGCTCCGATCCCCCCCCCCGTGGTCCCCCCCCACCCTATCATACTTACCGATCCAGCCGTGGTCCCGTCCGTCTTCTCCCGGGCGCCGCCATCTTCCAAAATGGCGGGCGCATGTGCAGTGCGCCCGCCGAATCTGCCGGCCGGCAGATTCGTTCCAAAGTGCATTTTGATCACTGAGATATAATCTATCTCAGTGATCAAAATAAAAAAAATAATAAATGACCCCCCCCCTTTGTCACCCCCATAGGTAGGGACAATAAAAAAATAAAGAAATTTTTTTTTTTCCACTAATGTTAGAATAGGGTTAGGGGTAGGGTTAGGGGTAGGGTTAGGGTTAGGGGTAGGGTTAGGGGTAGGGTTAGGGGTAGGGTTAGGGGTAGGGGTAGGGGTAGGGTTAGGGTTAGGGGTAGGGTTAGGGTTAGGGGTAGGGGTAGGGTTAGGGGTAGGGTTAGGGCTAGGGTTAGGGCTAGGGTTAGGGTTAGGAATGTGCACACGTATTCTGGTCCTCTGCGGATTTTTCCGCTGCGGATTTGATAAATCCGCAGTGCTAAACCGCTGCGGATTTATGGCGGATTTACCGCGTTTTTTTCTGCGCATTTCACTGCGGTTTTACAATTGCGATTTTCTATTGGAGCAGTTGTAAAACCGCTGCGGAATCCGCACAAAGAAGTGACATGCTGCGGAATGTAAACCGCTGCATTTCCGTGCAGTTTTTCCGCAGCATGTGTACAGCGATTTTTGTTTCCCATAGGTTTACATTGAACTGTACACTCATGGGAAACTGCTGCGGATCCGCAGCGTTTTCCGCAGCGTGTGCACATACCTTTAGAATTAGGCTATGTGCACACGGTGCGGATTTGGCTGCGGATTCGCAGCAGTGTTCCATCAGGTTTACAGTACCATGTAAACATATGAAAAACCAAATCCGCTGTGCCCGTGATGCGGAAAATACCGCGCGGGAACGCTGCGTTGTATTTTCCGCAGCATGTGAATTCTTTGTGCGGATTCCGCAGCGTTTTACACCTGTTCCTCAATAGGAATCCGCAGGTGAAATCCGCACAAAAAACACTGGAAATCCGCGGAAAATCCGCAGGTAAAACACAGTGCCTTTTACCCGCAGATTTTTCAAAAATGGTGCGGAAATATCTCACACGAATCCGCAACGTGGGCACATAGCCTTAGGGTTAGGGTTGGAATTAGTGTTGTGGTTAGGGGTGTGTTGGGGTTAGGGTTGTGATTAGGATTATGGCTACAGTTGGGATTAGGGTTAGGGGTGTGTTGGGGTTAGTGTTGGAGTTAGAATTGAGGGGTTACCACTGTTTAGGCACATCAGGGGTCTCCAAACGCAACATGGCGCCACCATTGATTCCAGCCAATCTCGTATTCAAAAATTCAAATGGTGCTCCCTCACTTCCGAGCCCCGACGTGCGCCCAAACAGTGGTTTACCCCCACATATGGGGTACCAGCATACTCAGGACAAACTGCGCAACAATTACTGGGGTCCAATTTCTCCTGTTACCCTTGTGAATCTAAAAAAATGCTTGCTAAAACATAATTTTTGAGGAAAGAAAAATGATTTTTTATTTTCACGGCTCTGTGTTGTAAACGTCTGTGAAGCACTTGGGGGTTCAAAGTGCTCACCACATATCTAGATAAGTTCCTTGGGGGGTCTAGTTTCCAAAATGGGGTCACTTGTGGGGGGTTTCTACTGTTTAGGCACACCAGGGGCTCTGCAAACGCAACGTGACGCCCGCAGACCATTCCATCAAAGTCTGCATTTCAAAAGTCACTACTTCCCTTCTGAGCCCCGACGTGTGCCCAAACAGTGGTTTACCCCCACATATGGGGTATCAGCGTACTCAGGAGAAACTGGACAACAACTTTTGGGGTCCAATTTCTCCTGTAACCCTTGGGAAAATAAAAAATTCTGGGCTAAATAATTATTTTTGAGGAAAGAAAACGTATTTATTATTTTCACGGCTCTGCATTATAAACTTCTATGAAGCACTTGGGGGTTCAAAGTGCTCACCACACATCTAGATAAGTTCCTTTCAGGGTCTAGTTTCCAAAATGGGGTCACTTGTGGGGGGTTTCTACTGTTTAGGCACATCAGGGGCTCTGCAAACGCAACGTGACGCCCGCAGAGCATTCCATCAAAGTCTGCATTTCAAAACGTCACTACTTCAATTCCAAGCCCCGGCATGTGCCCAAACAGTAGTTTACCCCCACATATGGGGTATCACCGTACTCAGGAGAAACTGGACAACAAATATTGGGGTCAAATTTCTCCTGTTACCCTTGGGAAAATTAAAAAACTCTGGGCTAAATAATTATTTTTGAGGAAAGAAAACGTATTTATTATTTTCACGGCTCTGCATTATAAACTTCTATGAAGCACTTGGGGGTTCAAAGTGCTCACCACACATCTAGATAAGTTCCTTTGGGGGTCTAGTTTCCAAAATGGGGTCACTTGTGGGGGGTTTCTACTGTTAAGCCACATCAGGGGCTCTGCAAACGCAACGTGACGCCCACAGAGCATTCCATCAAAGTCTGCATTTCAAAACGTCACTACTTCACTTCCGAGCCCCGGCATGTGCCCAAACAGTAATTTACCCCCACATATGGGGTATCAGCGTACTCAGGAGAAACTGGACAACAACTTTTGGGGTCAAATTTCTCCTGTTACCCTTGGGAAAATAAAAAATTGCAGGCTAAAAGATCATTTTTGAGAAAATAATTTTTTTTTTTTTTTCATGGCTCTGCGTTATAAACTTCTGTGAAGCACTTGGGGGTTCAAAGTCCTCACCACACATCTAGATTAGTTCCTTTGGGGGTCTAGTTTCTAAAATGGTGTCATTTCTGGGGGATCTCCAATGTTTAGGCACACAGGGGCTCTCCAAACGTGACATGGTGTCCGCTAATGATTGGAGCTAATTTTCCATTTAAAAAGCCAAATGGCGTGCCATCCCTTCCGAGCCCTGCCGTGCGCCCAAACAGTGGTTTACCCCCACATATGGGGTATCAGCGTACTCAGGACAAACTGGACAACAATATTTGGGGTCCAATTTCTCCTATTATCCTTGGCAAAATAGGAAATTCCAGGCTAAAAAATCATTTTTGAGGAAAGAAAAATTATTTTTTATTTTCATGGCTCTGCGTTATAAACTTCTGTGAAGCACCTGGGGGTTTAAAGTGCTCAATATGCATCTAGATAAGTTCCTTGGGGGGTCTAGTTTCCAAAATGGGGTCACTTGTGCGGGAGCTCCAATGTTTAGGCACACAGGGGCTCTCCAAACGCGACATGGTGTCCGCTAACAATTGGAGCTAATTTTCCATTCAAAAAGTCAAATGGCGCGCCTTCTCTTCCGAGCCCTGCCGAGTGCCCAAACAGTGGTTTACCCCCACATATGAGGTATCGGCGTACTCAGGAGAAATTGCCCAACAAATTTTATGATCCATTTTATCCTACTGCCCATGTGAAAATGAAAAAATTGAGGCGAAAAGAATTTTTTTGTGAAAAAAAAGTACTTTTTCATTTTTACAGATCAATTTGTGAAGCACCTGAGGGTTTAAAGTGCTCACTAGGCATCTAAATTAGTTCCTTGGGGGGTCTAGTTTCCAAAATGGGGTCACTTGTGGGGGAGCGCCAATGTTTAGGCACACAGGAGCTATCCAAACGCGACATGGTGTCCGCTAACGATGGAAATAATTTTTCATTCAAAAAGTCAAATGGCGCTCCTTCCCTTCCGAGCCTTACCATGTGCCCAAACAGTGGTTTACCTCCACATGTGAGGTATTGGTGTACTCAGGAGAAATTGCCCAACACATTTTAGGATCCATTTTATCCTGTTGCCCATGTGAAAATGAAAAAATTGAGGCTAAAAGAATTTTTTTGTGAAAAAAAAGTACTTTTTCATTTTTACGGATCAATTTGTGAAGCACCTGGGGGTTCAAAGTGCTCACTATGCATCTAGATAAGTTCCTTGGGGCGTCTAGTTTCCAAAATGGGGTCACTTGTGGGGGAGCTCCAATTTTTAGGCACACGGGGGCTCTCCAAACGTGACATGGTGTCCGCTAAAGAGTGGAGCCAATTTTTGATTCAAAAAGTCAAATGGCGCTCCTTCCCTTCCAAGCCCTGCCGTGCGCCAAAACAGTGGTTTACCCCCACATATGAGGTATCAGCGTACTCAGGACAAATTGGACAACAACTTTCGTGGTTCAGTTTCTCCTTTTACCATTGGGAAAATAAAAAAATTGTTGCTAAAAGATAATTTTTGTGACTAAAAAGTTAAATGTTCATTTTTTCCTTCCATGTTGCTTCTGCTGCTGTGAAGCACCTGAAGGGTTAATAAACTTCTTGAATGTGGTTTTGAGTACCTTGAGGGGTGCAGTTTTTAGAATGGTGTCACTTTTGGGTATTTTCAGCCATATAGACCCCTCAAACTGACTTCAAATGTGAGGTGGTCCCTAAAAAAAATGGTTTTGTAAATTTCGTTGTAAAAATGACAAATCGCTGGTCGAATTTTAACCCTTATAACTTCCTAACAAAAAAAAATTTTGTTTCCAAAATTGTGCTGATGTAAAGTAAACATGTGGGAAATGTTATTTATTAACTATTTTGTGTCACATATCTCTCTGGTTTAACAGAATAAAAATTCAAAATGTGAAAATTGCGAAATTTTCAAAATTTTCGCCAAATTTCCGTGTTTATCACAAATAAATGCAGAATTTATTGACCTAAATTTACCACTAACATGAAGCCCAATATGTCACGAAAAAACAATCTCAGAACCGCTAGGATCCGTTGAAGCGTTCCTGAGTTATTACCTCATAAAGGGACACTGGTCAGAATTGCAAAAAACGGCAAGGTCTTTAAGGTCAAAATAGGCTGGGTCTTGAAGGGGTTAATTAGCCCCTATGGTAATAATAATATCCCCCATCCTGGCCCCGTGTATCTCATTCCTGGCTTCAGCCATATGTTCTCCCATCCTGCCCTCATAAGTATCCATTCTGCCCCATATGATCTCCCCGTCCTGCCCCATCTGTCTCCATTGTATCCATCCTGCCCCATGATCCTGCACGATCTCTGTCCAATCCTGCCCCATGTCTTTCATTCTGCCCTGTGTCTCCAATCATGCCCCGTATCTACATTCTGCCCATGTCTCCAATCCTGCCCCATCTGTCTCCAGTCCTGCTCCCAGTGTGTCCAGCATCTCTGCCCCCAGTGTCCAGCATTTCTGCCCCAAGTGTCCAGCATCTCTGCCCCAGTGTCCAGCATCTCTGCGCCCCCAGTGTCCAGCATCTCTGCTCCAGTGTCCAGCATCTCTGCCCCCTGTATCCAGCATCTTTGCCCCCTGTGTCCAGCATCTCTGCCCCCAGTGTCCAGCATCTCTGCCCCAATGTGTCCAGCATCCTGCCCCCAGTGTGTCCAGCATCTCTGCCCCCAATGTGTCCAGCATCCTACACCCAGTGTGTCCAGCATCCTGCCCCCCAGTGTGTCCAGCATTCTGCCCCCAGTGTATCCAGCATCCTGCCCCCAGTGTGCCCAGCATTCTGCCCCTAATGTGTCCAGCATCATGCCCCCAGTGTGTCCAGCATCCTGCCCCCAGTGTGTCCAGCATATTGCCCCCGGTGTGTCCAGCATTCAGCCCCAGTGTGTCCAGCATTCAGCCCCCAGTGTGTCCAGCATCCTGCCCCCAGTGTGTCTAGCATATTGCCCCCAGTGTGTCCAGCATCATGCCCCCAGTGTGTCCAGTATCCTGCCCCCAGTGTGACTAGCATATTGCCCCCAGTGTGTCCAGCATCTCTGCCCCAGTGTGTCCAGCATCTCTGCCCTGTGTGTCCAGCATATTGTCCCCAGTGTGTCCAGCATTCTGGCCGGGGCCCCCCGGATTGCCGTTCGCAATAATAAAAAAAAAATTTAGTTCTCCTCACCTGTCTGCACTCCTTCAGCGATGCTCCCTCCAGCAGCGCCCACTCGCCGGCGACTGACAATGACATCAAATGCCGGCGACAAGTGCGCTGCGGCAGACTTCAGCTGCCAGCCGTCAATAGCGTTAAACTGCCACGGCCAGACCCCCTCTGCCCACCGGGCCCATACGCCAGTCAGGGCAGTAATGCCTTGATGGCAGCGGTCAATCTGAGCGGTTGCCCAGGGCCCCCCCACACCACTGGGCCCTGGGCTACCGCCCAGATTGACCTCATTATAATCCGCCACTGGGTCCACTGTTCAGCTACATGCAAATATCACATTACCTTCATTTACAAATTTACCTATTTTTCTATATTATAATAAATGGGTAGTTTGTTAAATGAACGTTGATATGATGCCCTTGCCTGAACATAGTGAAACTGTCACGAGTGTGTTATGCCAACCTGGGAGATGTAGCGGTAGAAGATCACTACATATTGTGAATCGCAGATCTTCCATTTAGCCTGTGTATTTGGATCCCATATTAGCTTAACTTAGTTTCTTTTGGTCCTGAGGAGGTTAACAACCCTTTCTATACTGGTCAGACACATGCAGCTCCATTTCAGCTGTTTCTGATCTGGTAATTAACTCTTTCTATAAAACCTGGCCAGACCCTCTCTGTCCTGCCTGTGAAAGCTCTGCTTCCTTGCTCTTATAAGATGCTGTTCTGAGGAGTTCGTTATTGCTATTGGAGATTCATCTTACTGTGTTGTGTGCTAAAGCAAAGTGTTTGAAGGTTGGAGTTGTGGTATTCTGTAGTTTGCTGTTGTATGTGTGTGTATATCTCCTGGTCCCTTTTCCCATTCAGGTTATTCCTCCCTGTCTCTATGCTCCTCCTTATTGTTGGTTATTGCTTTTGCATGATAAAGGTTTTCTGTTATCTCTGTCTTGTTTTTGTGTCTAGTTTACCTTACATTTCCGCCTCATGAGGTGGGGTAGGGGACAGATTAGGGTTTTTACAGGAGTATAGTAAGGTAGGAGATTCAGGCCTCTCTATCTTTAAGAGTACACCCGGGGACAGGAATAGTTAGGATCCCAACTCCAGGGACAGTTTGACGGCCCCTTTCCTTACTGAAGACCATGACAGAAACAAATGTATTGAACCAACTACTTGTCATGTAGGTGTAGTGTAGAGCCAATTCCTGCATGGGGGCCCGCCGAAGGATTCTCCTGTGGGCCAGTCCGAGCCTGGGCACAAGTCAAGACAACTTCTGAGACCTCTATCCCATACAACTCAAGTAAGGCTGCTTTGACACATCAGATTTTTGCCGTCAGGTTGAATGTGGCGAATTTTGAAAAAAAACGGATAGGCGAATGATGCTGCCAGATCTATTTTTTTCTCACAGACTTGTATTAGTGTCAGATGGCCTCACGTTTTGTCTATCTTTTGCTGGATCCGGCGAAAATTCAAAGTTACGTTTTTTTGTCTGCTGCAAAAAAAAGGACAGCGCCGAGTCCGGCGCTTCCGGCTTTTTGCTAGAATGGAAGCCTATGGGCGCCGGAAGGTGCCGGATCCGTCAAATGACGGATTTCAGTGCTGGATTCTGCTTTTTTTAGCTGCTCATGCTCAGATTTCTTCAGGATCCAATTAGCTGGATCAGCTAGTCGGATCCGTTGCATCAGTTTTTCACAATCTGAGATGGATCCGTTTTTTTCAACATTCGCCGCATTGTGCCTGATGGCAAAAATCTGATGTGTGAAGGCAGCCTAAGAGATTTTGGAGATTCAACGCGGCAGAAACAATATTTAGGGGTTCGCTTCAACAAAGTACTCCCTGTTTATATCACACAAATGAAGGCATCGTTTTCTTTGATTTGAAGCAAATTTAACTTACTGCCTATATAACAGGCAATTTGTAGAAATCTATAATTGGAAGGAATCCTTTGTGAGGGGCATCGTCTAATAATAGAGCAGAGAAGCCATGGTGTGAATCCATGTAAGCCATCAACGCTCATAAAACAAATTATGTCCGTTTTATCACATCAATCAATTACAATTCAACTTCTTTTTTTCAGGGCAGCAATAGAAATGAAAAAGTGATCTGATTTATTTCTATAGATCAGTTTTTTTGACGGTATGTGCAGCCAACATCTTTTTCAGGTGGATTCCCTCTGAATTCTGCCTGAAAAAAATGCCACAAAACTGCTGCAAAATAACAATATAATTCACAGCAATGTAAAAACAACATTACAGTGCATATGTTCATTCTGCTCCATATACTTAAAAGCATAGAGCAAAGATGCCAAGGGCGGTGCAACCTCGAAAACAACTGAAAAGAAGCAGATAACGAGGCTTCAGGAAAACAATCACAGCATCTTAGGGTATGTTTCCACGTTCAGGAAACGCTGCGTGTTTGACGCTGCGTAGAGCTGCAGCGTCAAACACGCAGCGTCCAGATGTTACAGCATAGTGGAGGGGATTTCATGAAATCCCATCTCGACTATGCATTAAAAGACGCATGCGGCATACCCACGGAAACGGACATGCGGCGCATCTTTTAAGAACACAGCATGTCCTTACATTGCTGAAACAACGCAAGGACAACGCAGGTGACCTGCCAGTGACCTCAGGTGCAGATTTGGTCACAATTTTACCTGCATAAAATCCTGACCAAATCCTGATGCAATCCTGAACGTGGACACATACCCTCAAATGTGCCATGTTCACTTGGAATTTACACACGGTGTCTTTTTGCTGAGTTTTTGGAGTGGCAAGTTGCTATGTTTTTTGTGGCGTTTTTGGAGAGGAAAGTCTTTAAATCCTCCTCAAAAAAATGCAAAACTCCTCAAAAACTTGGAGGTTCCGCTCAGTGTCTATGTGCACAAGTCTATAAACTCAGGTGAACCCAATAGGTTTTTAAAGCAGAAGGCGTTTCTGAAACTCTGGAGTTATTTTTTTTTGGTTCTTTTGTGTCGTTTTGTGTCGTTTTTCGGTAGTTTCCTGAACGTTTTTCTGACAGCCACCACATTTTTTTCCTATTAAAAACCACTCCAAAAAACACTTGGTCGTCTTTTTTTAGCTTTCCATTGCCTTGCATTGTAAAGTACAGAGCATCTTCTGTGAAGGAAGAGCCAGAAGAATGATCAGGTCACTGCGCTTAAACGCTTGACGTCTTTAGAAACCTGAAGTGGTTCAAAAGGTCTTCAAAAGCCTGAACATATCAACAGAAAAATGTACATGGCAATAGATATGTTCTTTTCATTAGTTTGAACTTTTTTTGATAGGTTTTCACAGAGGAATCCATCAGAAAAAGACATTTTGTCTACATAGCCGGTTTCTTTTCCAAAAACTTCTGAAAAAAACTCAGTGTGCACATAGCCTAAGAATACACCAAAATAAAGTGCTAACAACCTAGATTCAAAGGAGAAAAATGGAGGAGTGCCAGTGCCCAACAGCTGTCCGTGTCCCTTCTCTTACTGTTGGCCTATCTCATACAGAAAGACTTGGGGGAGACGCGGTTAGGAGAAAAAGATGTGATGCAAGTAAATACAGTAAACTAATGCATTTGCCCAGTTTTTTAAAATAGGATTTGGGTATTTAATTGTGGCATAAAGATAACTGTATATTTACTTTTTCACTTCCAGCAATATACCATTGCAATTACGTACTGATACTTTATATTTACACAATGCCCATACTGATACTTTATGAGTCTGCATTACATAAAGTGTATCACATGCATACTCTTCAAACAGAACATAGGCAAATAGGATTTCAGCAGAAAGACATTTGAATAATTAATCCTTATTTACGCCGGATAATGTTATCACCGATGCTCGATTCTGCTTATTTAGATAACAGCCTTATTTCCATTTAAACAAGTTGTTGTGACCAGAAGATGAGCATGAGCAGAATGAGAATGACGGGCGCCGTCTGATTCCTGACTGCTCTTCTCCTGCCTCTCTTGGACCATGTATTACAATGAACGGCGATGGATGTCTCAATAAGATACTTTACATTCTCACTGTATTAAGAAAATGAAACGGTCAACAGAAAAAAGTTCACCATAAAGGCACACTGGATTAGGTACACGGGTTCTGTTTGTAGATTTTATCTTGTCTGGAATGAAAAGCTGAATATTTTTATTGAAAACTCTCTGGGTGCTGGATTTTCTGTTTCTATATAAAAGTAATCTCATCCGATACATTTCTCAGGATGCATTTTATAAATCACGATCAACATGCTTTCCATATTCAGATGCATTATGCAAAACACGGTCGTCTCCATTTTTTGCTTAAAGTATTCATCCAGGACTAAATTATTTTTTTTTTACTATGAGTGAAAAAACTAACAGGCAGGTCGTTACTTACTAGTTAGCAACTACCTGCCTGTTTTATCCGGAGCCGGCTCAGAGTGGTCACTGACCGCTCCTGCAGGTGATTCAGCTGCTCCACGTTAACAGAGCAGCTCTCCTTCTTCCGGGCTGCTCTGTTGATGGGCAGTGACTGCCACCGTCATGCTGATTGACAGCCGGCTTCCCACAGTTCTGCTGCAGAGAGCCAGGTGCCAATCAGCATGATGTCGACAGTCACGCCTCACCAACAGGGCAGAGCGGAAGAGAAGCTGCTTCTCTGTCAACATCATGTCAGCGGAAGCCGCCGAATAGCCGTCAGGAGCAGTCAGTGACTTTTCTGTGCCGGCAGAACAGGCACGTACCTGCTTGTTAATTCTTAGGCCCACAGTAAATATTAATATAGTCTTGGATACCCACTTTAAATAGCTACTGTCGTCTTAATTTTTAATTTAGAAATTAAAAGTACACATGAAAAAAAAAACCTTTGAAATATATCTTTAAGAAGAATTTGCTTCTTTCTCCTCCTGGATTTATTTTTCACTTTCAATTCATGGGTAAAATTTATATTTGAAAAAATGTTCCCATTACTGAAATAGGAGATGACAGTTGGTGCTTTTAAGATTGTATGGCGTGGGGGGGAAGAGGAGGAATTGGAGGCAGACGCACATTCTGCTTCAAGTTCACCTAAAATTACTTTAACAGGTCTCCATAGAACTGTCATCTCCATCTCAGTAATGGGAGAAACCTGTATTCACTGAAGACAGATTTTACAGGAGAATTGAGAATTTTGAGAATAAGTAATCAGTCCAGGAGAAGAAAGAAGCGGATTTCTAGGATAAGATCTATCACAAAGTTGTTTTTTTTACATGTAGTATTGATTTATGGAAAAAAAGTTAAAATGATGACGTATGACATCACGTCTCAGATGAGTCTTGCAGCATGTAGCTCCGGCTAAATGCAAAAGCAAAGCAGGACTGTCGCGTGCTCCTGAAGCTACAGTTTGACTGATAGATTATTCAATTTTTTTTTATTTAATAGGCACAAATCTATTTTAAAGGGGTCGCTCACTATCTGGACAGCCTCTTTTAAAATAAAGTAGCCCCCCCTTGGAAAAGAAAAATAACACCCACTAAATTCTTGCACCAGGGCCGATCAAGTGAAGATATTATGTCACATGCAGCTAATAATCGGCCGCTGTTGGGCTGCAGGGTGCACTCACTTCTTCCATTTGTCTGAGGTTTGCCCA
Source organism: Ranitomeya imitator (assembly GCF_032444005.1). Lineage (NCBI taxonomy): Eukaryota > Metazoa > Chordata > Amphibia > Anura > Dendrobatidae > Ranitomeya > Ranitomeya imitator. The sequence goes on along the minus strand of NC_091283.1, from coordinate 109,123,410 downwards.
CAGGTAGCTCATTAGCAGCCACTGATTGGCTGCAGGACTCACATGACATATGTTCTATCATGTGAGCACCAACATATCTGGAGTGGCGCTGGTGCAGAAAGTGAGTATATGTTTCTGTTTTGTTTTGTTTTTTGCAATGTTGACTGCTTTTTTTTTTAAAAGGGTTGTCCAGGTAGTGGACAACCACTCTAATCTAATAATATTGTCTGTAAAGTGCTGTGGAATTAATGGTGCTATAAAAGTTAGTTAACCCCTTCACACTTCACCACCTTGGAATTTTCCATTTACGTTTTTTGCTCCCCTTCTTCCCAAAGTCACAACTTTTTTTTATTTTTCCATCAATATGACCGCGTAAGGGCTTGTTTCTCTTGCGGGACGAGTTGTACTTTTGAACGACACCATTGGTTTTACCATATTGTGCACTGGAAAAAGGGGAAAAATTCCAAGTACGGTGAAATTGCAAAAAAAAAAAAATGTTTTTGCTAAAAAATGAACAGCCATTATGATTCCCCAGGTCATTATGAGTTTGCAGATACCAAACACGCATAGGTTTTTTTCTTACTAAAGTGGTGAAAAAAAATCCAAAGTTGGTCAACCTTTGTCAGGCTGCATAATTTTACAACGTTAACAGGCTGCATAGGTACAATTGTACCTTCATATATATTTTATTGAAATTTGGCCAATATATTCTGCACCAAAACTGCAGAGATGTCACGAAATTTCATCCCTCTACGGCTTTTTGGAAAAAAAAAGTTATTGCAATTTTAAAACGGAATAGTTACAATTGTACCTACTCAGCCGAAGGTTAAAAAAAAAATGGGGCTATGTCATCATTTTTCAGAATCTGGGACAGGGTGAAGGCTTAGGCTATATTCACACTTTGCGGATTTTGCTGCGGATCCGCAGCGGATTTGACCGCTGCGGATCCGCAGCAGTTTCCCATGAGTTTACAGAACAATGTAAACCTATGGGAAACAAAAAACGCAGTGCACATGCTGCGGAAAAAACCGTGCGGAAACGCTGCGGATTACATTCCGCAGCATGTCACTTCTTTTCTGCGGATTTTCACCTGCTCCAATAGAAAACTGCAGATGAAAATCCGCAGAAGAAACCGCAGTTAAAACCGCTATAAATCCGCAGTAAAAACCGCGACGGGTTTTCACTGCAGATTTTGGAATTCTGCTGCGGAAAAATCCGCAGTGGAATCTGCAAAGTGTGAACATAGCCTTATTTTTTGCGCGTTGATCTTATGTTTTTATCTATACCATTTTTATCATCTGTTATTGCATTTTATTGCAATGTAGCGGAGCCCCAAAAAACATACCGTATTTTCTAGTGTATAAGACGACTGGGCGTATAAGACGACCCCCAACTTTTCCATATACACTGTGTTCCAAATTTTTATGCAAATTGGATTTAAATGTCATAAAGATTTAATTGTTTTGTTTTTCAAATAAACTCGTGGATGGTATTGTGTCTCAGGGCTCAATGGATCACTGAAATCAATCTTAAGTACATGTGGTAATGAGTTTTCCAGGTGATTCTAATTAAAGGAAAATGTTCCACATTATTAAGCAGGCCACAGGTTTCAAGCAATATGGGAAATAAAAAGGATCTCACTGCTGCTGAAAAGCGTTAAATAGTGCAATGCTTTGGACAAAGTATGAAAACATTAGATATTTCACGAAAACTTATGAGTGATCATCATGCTGGGAAGTGATTTGTAACTGAAACAGAGCACAGACAGAGTTCATGCAGATAAAGTCATAATGAGGAAGGTTTCTGCCAGACAAATTCATTGGATTAAGGGAGCACCTGCCAAAATACCATTACAAAGCAGCAATCAGTTATTTGAAGCTGATGGTGCCTCTGGAGTCCCTCGAACTTCAAGGTGTGGGAACCTTCAAAGGCTTGCTGTGGTGCTTAAACCTACTATTCGGTGACCCCTAAACAGTGTTCACAAGCAGAAACGGTTGCAGTAGGCCCAGACATACATGAAGACTAATTTTCAAACAGTCTTGTTTATTGATGGGTGTTGAGCAACCCTGGATGGTCCAGATGGATGGAGTAGTGGATGGTTGGTGGATGGCAACCATGTTACAACAAGGCTGCGACGTCAGCAAGGAGGTGGAGGAGTCATGTTTTGGGCCGGAATCATGGGGAAACAGCTGGTAGGGCCCTTTAAGGTTCCTAAAGGTGTGAAAATTACCTCTGCAAAGTATTTAGAGTGTCTGACTGACAACTTTCTTCCAGGGCAGCACAGTGGTGCAGTGGTTAGCACAGCAGCCTTACAGCGTTAGAGTCCTGAGTTCAAACCCCACCAAGGACAACATCTGCAAAAGCGTTTGTATGTTCTCTCCGTGTTTGCATGGGTTTCCTCCGGGTTCTCCGGTTTCCTCCCACATTCCAAAGACATATTGATAGGGAATTTAGATTGGGAGCCTCAACGGGACAGCGATGATAATGTGTGCACAACTGTAAAGCACTGTGGAATATGTTGTTGGAGCGCCCCCAGACGCAGGGCCGCTGGTTACTCGGTACCGGTCCTCTCTGTCTCGGTGCTGGGGTTGTCACGGTGGCTGGACCGGGTCCGTGACCCTGCTAAGGGACGTCCAAGTTTGTCAAGGGTTCGTGACGCCACCTGTGTTCTTCGGTCAGGGTGACCGACGCTGCTTAGGGGTCCGCTGGGGTGATGGAATGGCAGCTAGATGGTATGCCTTCCCACAGGTGAAGTATATCCCCAGGGCTTCCCGGTAGTGTAGGTGGCGATGATGTGAGGCGCAGTTAATAACGAGGACACAGGGTTGCAGTCTCTTTACCTTTTACTGAAGACTTCGGTATCCTCAATCCAGAGCACTGCTAACTGGGCTGGCTGAGTCTGGCTGGTCCGAAGGCACATCCAGAGTTCCCTTTGCAGGTGGAAATCAGTGCCTTCCAACTAGCGCCTTTGTGTTGTAGTTCTTCCCTGCTGAGCATTCGGGATAGTCCTCACAACTTTCGTATCTGTTCTTTCTCTTTCTCTCTGTCCCCCAAGTTATTGTCTGGATAGGACGCACCCGTTTGACGGGAAGGCTCGGAGCTATTCTGGGACCCTAGAGACGCCCCTCTCCAACTTTGCCCCCTATGTCTGCTTAGGTGATGTATGGTAGACAGCCAACCTAAAATCAACTGTCCTGCCGCTGTTTGAAGTAATGCTTGGAGTCTGTTACTTCCTCGGCGTTCCTGGCCACCGGCTACGCGCCTCAGTAGGATGTTGCTGATCACGGGGCACGACTCCTACTGGATATCTCCTTGTGCTGCGATTTCGTTTCTCACTTCTCCACAATATCCTTCTCTTCGTGTCCTTTCATGGGATACCGCCGCAAGGTAGTGCAGGCACGGTTCCATCACTCTCTATCCTTTCTGCTAGGCCCCTGTCAGGAACCCACCCCTGACAGGTCCTCCCTGGAGCTCTCCCAGGCTGCGTTCTGTTCTAACTTCCTATCTGACCCCCAGTTTTACCAGTGTGAGGAGTGGCCTAATACACAGTGCCTTTTGCTCCCCCTGGTGGCTGGAGTGTGAAGTGTAATGTGTGCTTGTGATACCTGGTCAGATGAACTCCTTTAGTGCAATCAGGCATAACATCGCTCCCCTTAGTGGCAGAGCGACATTACTGCCACGACCAGGACTCTGGGGTGCTGCATTAGCGCTATATAAAAATAAAGATTATTATTATTAATATTATGGTATAAAAAGCAGAAATGTGCCTTCAGGAGCAAAATCATCTTCATGCATGACAATGCACCATCTCATGCTGCAAAGAAAACCTCTGAGTCATTGGCTGCTATGGGCATAAAAGGAAGAAAAACAAAGAAAACTAATCTATCCAATAAACTTTATTAAACAAAATAAGGATAAAAGACTGACACAACACCCAGACCCCTCTAAATGGGGGTGGGTCAATTAAAAAACCTGGCCCAAAAAAGTTTATAAAGGGCAAAGGGTGGGAGGGACAACGGGGCCGATAGCAAAAACCCTACACGTCCCTACAAATATTCCCTGCCTGCCTGCGGAGGTTGGCACCCTCTTGGACGCAATATGGCGCCCCCGCTCACCGTCGACTCACCCTTAAGGCCCTATAAGTCCCTCTACATGTATAAAGATACTATACCACAAACAACACCCAATACATGGCCTAACCAAACTCGGGACCAAAAAAAGAGAAAAAACACCAGGTAGTGATTCACCAGTAAAGACAAACGGTCTGACCGTACCAATCCCTAATGCTAAAGTATAACGCCTGAAACTAAGGCTAATACACCCTAAGGAGTCCCTAACCGAGTCTCCCTACCTGTCAGCGGAGGTTGGCACCCTCTTGAACGCACATGGCGCCCCCGCTCCTCGGCGGCTGCCCCTATTAACCCTGGCTGAATCCCTAAAAGAAGATATATCGGGATACTAAATACGGGTGGTGCCTTAGGGGCTATACTAGTGACCCAGATAAATAGGTCCCTATAGCTCGGTCAGACCCTAAAGATAAAGCAAATAGCAACAATACTTAAACCAATGCTTGCACGGCAATAGGAAAGATGTATATAACAGCTTAACGAATACAACTATATTATGATCGCAATTGGTAAAGTACTCGTATGCAAATACAATGGTTGCGGGGAAAAAAAAAAAAAAAAAAACACACAACTGGTGAAAAACATATAAACTTAAAAGGCCTGAAACACTTATCTGTGTTCAGGTCTTGCCTCTACGCGTTTCCCCCCCATGATGTGGTTCCTCAGGAGGCATATGGGAAAAAGAGATACTGTGTGAATAGATCACATCAGAGATACATGTTGTGCCTGGTTGCAGGTCAAGGAAACACTGACTAAAACGCCATTAAATAGTCTCCTCCCCCCCTCCCCAATAGGGACAAAGGGTTAAGGGGCTAATTACCACCTGTGTTCGCCGCTTAAAAAAAAAAAATATTCATGTTCATATTCATGTCCACCCCGCTCCAACAGCGCATGTGCCTGGGCGCAATGTTTCTGTCCGGCATCTCATCCCTGGACAAACAGCAAAAGCGCATCGACGCCGACTTAAGGCTAATGTAAATAATGCCATAAACACCTTTGCATACAGCTGGGTGCGATATTCATACCCACCCAGCTGTATAAGGGACACCCATACTGGAGCCACAGCAACGGAGGACAACTATACCGGGGTTACACAGGGACATTAAACCACACATGTTAAACATTATAGCTGGCACATTTTGCGCCCTAGAAGCGTAGTGATTGCGCCATTGGTTATATTTAAAGGACCCCTTACATGTAATCACAGCTGCACCGTCACATACACATGGCCCAAGTATAATATTATGGACACCTATTGGCAATCCCTTAAAACCTGGCGGCCCTTACATGTACTTAAGAAAAAAAAAAAAAAGATATGGCGTTTACAAAAAATATTGGCATGTGATGCTGTACTACCCACCACACAACACGTGGTTTCCATGTATAACTTATAAAAGCACCACATGCAAATAGTTTGTTAACCATGTACACTAATTGTATAAAAATAACAATACATATAGATGTATTTTTATGCATATATCACCTCCATATGATATTTAAATTCTGAAAAATACACTCAATATATAGTGTACATGTATAAGTATGCGGTGAACTATAGTCAGCAGAGACCAAAAACCCGCAACCACACTACCCTAAGTCCATTAAACGTAGATGATAAAGAGTATGCACATTGTGCACCACATTCCTATACTCTTATGAACATTCCTGCAGGCCATCTACTAGGTCTGCAGCGCTGTATTATTTTAAATCAGGGGAAAAGGGGAGCGAAGACAAACCTGACGAAAACAATTCACACAAAACAACCAAAAGTAAGCCGCTCGTTAAGTCCTCCTGGGGCTACTGAATCCATCCTAAATATCCATTGTGTTTCCTTTTGCAGGATGACCCTATCCCAATCACCTCTCCTACCATTCTGTTTTATTACTTCCAGAACACAGAATGAGAGAGTCTTGCTGTCACCCTGGTGTACCTCCCAAACATGCCGTGCTACGGGGGTATCTCTGTTATTTTTGATATCTCCCAAGTGTTCCCCGATCCTCCTTCTCAACTCCCTTTTGGTCTTCCCTATATAATTCTTCGGGCATGTACACGTAGCCATATAGACCACACCAATGGTTTTGCAATTAGCAAAGTCTCTACAGAAGAAGTTTCTCCCATTCTGTGCACTCTTAAAGCTCTTACATGGTGTTACATAATCACAGAACGAACAGTTACCACATCTGAACGTACCATTGATGCGTCTATCAAGCCAAGTTCCCTCTTGTTTCGGTCTCTTATAGTGGCTGTGTACGAGCCGATCTTTCAAAGACCGTCCTCTGCGGAAGGTAATCTGGGGTCTATTTGGGATGATATCCGCCAGGGTTTCATCCAGCTGTAAGATCCCCCAATGCTTTTTAAGGACACTAAATACCCGGTTCGTTTGGTTGTCATAGGTTCCAATAATCCTAGGGGTATTCTCTGCCTCTAGTTCTCTATGTGTCTGTAGGAGCGTATGTCTCTCTCTACTCATAGCATTCCTAAAGGCCGGGTCTAAGACCTCATCCGGATACCCACGCTCACGGAACCTCTCCCTCAGATCGTATGCTTGTGTCCTAAAGATAGCAGGGTCAGAGCAGTTCCTTCTTACTCTTAAATATTGTCCCCGAGGGATCCCCCTTTTCAGGGGAACTGGGTGATGACTCTCCCACCGAAGCAGGGCGTTACTAGATGTCGGTTTACGAAATAGCCTTGTATCCAATGTACCACTGGCATTAATGGTAATTTTAACATCCAAGAACGCTAATTCATGTTCATCATTCTCAGATGTAAACTTTAACCCAAAGCAATTATCATTCAACCCTTGTACAAAGCTGTTAAACTCATTTGCTGTACCATTCCACATGACCAAGACATCGTCTATGTATCGATACCAAGCCGATATCTTGTCAGTCCACCATTCTTCTACCCCAAAGAACACTACGGTTTCCTCCCACCAGCCCAGGAGGAGATTTGCATACGAGGGTGCACAAGAGCAACCCATCGCGGTCCCCCTGAGCTGGTGGAAGTACTTACCGTTAAACAGGAAGTAGTTGTGGGTTAGGACAAACTCCATCAACTCTACTACAAATTTACTGTGTTTCTCAAAAAAGACGGCTCTTGTCCTTAGATAGTACTCCAATGCCTTCAGGCCCATACTGTGAGGAATGCTGCTATATAAAGCCTCGACATCTATTGAACCCAAAATGGTCCCCTGTTCGACCACCACACCGTCTACTTTTTGGAGCAGGTCCGATGTATCACGCACGTATGAGGGTAATGATGTTACAAATGGACGTAAGATGTTATCGATATAAATGCCAACATTCTGGCTCAATGAACCAACACCTGAAACTATGGGGCGGCCTTTTAAGGGGGAGAGACCCTTATGGACCTTTGGGAGGGCATAAAAAGTAGGGATTGTCGGGGTACGAGGAACCAAAAACTTATACTCGTTGTAGGAAATCAATTTGTCACGTAGACCAATGTCTAAGATAGTCATTAATGACCCAATAAACCTATCCGTAGGGTCATTCTCAAGTACACCATATGTCTCCCTGTCATCAAGGATAGATCTACACATTCCCACATATCTCTGGTGGTCGAGGATGACCAAATTGCCACCTTTATCAGATGATTTGACAATGATCTGGTCATTCTTCTCTAGTTTCTCCAAGGCCTCCCATTCCTCACTATTCAAATTTGGTGATGTATCCCCATTCAGTCGGCCTATTTTTTTTTTTTTTTTAAGGTCATCCTCGACCACTCTCAAAAAAATGTCAATATTCGTGTAATCACCTGGGGGAGACATACGATTGCTTTTTAATTTTAGGTCAGTCTGTGGACCTAGTCCTCTCTCCCTCTCACTGTCCTCCAGAAGGCCCGTCAGAACATTAAGCCCCTCCAGGTCCTCTTCTGATATACCCAATTCTAAACATTGTTGTTTGTTATGCAAAGAAAAAAACTTCTTCCATTTTAATTTACGACAGTAGAGATTTAAATCCTTCACCCAAGTGAATGTATTGTACCATGTTGTAGGAACAAATGTAAGTCCCTTTCTTAGCACACTAATTTCACCAGGTGATAACATATGGCTACTGAGATTTATGATTTGGTTCTCATCATATATATTCATTACATTCGTTTCCTCAACTCGTACCCCGTTGGGGCCCTCTGCTCTAAAAAAGACGAAGAGTGTGTAGAGGTGGATAATGAGGAAGATGATGGCATTGGGACTAAAGGTCTCGTAGGTGCCCCAAAGCCCGTGGTTACATTCCCTTGGCCCATGAAGCCCTGCTCCCGACCTCTGCCTCCTTGATATCTGCCCGTATATCCTCTTTGTTTCTGCCATTTTCCTTTTCCCCTATATGATGAAGGCCCACCTCTACCTCTTTGTCTCCAAAATCCTCCCGGCCTCTCTGTGTCTGAGCCCTCTGCCTCAGAGGAAGAAATTTCAGAGGCGATATCTACGCCTCCTGAGAAATTATACGCACTATTAGTTTTAAACTCTTCTGAGTCTCGTATGAATTGTGTATGTTTACGATTCTTAAGTTGGTTTTGATAACGTTCTACTGAGATCTGTAGATTACTCTCCTTTTTATTAAACTCAGGATCAGATTTAAACAGTAGTGTCTTCTCTATTAATTCATTCAGTTGTTTAGATGTGGTTTCTAGAATCTTTTTTTCTTCCTCTAGCAGTAATTTCATGAACCTAACAGATGAGGCTATGGACTCTTCCCGCCAGGCCTTCAAAAGGACGGGGTTGCTTACTCTCGGTGATGGAGATATATTTACACGCAATCCCTTTGGTACAATGTTGTTCTTAATATAATTCTCCAAAGCTTTTGTTTCCCATAAAGATTTCAAATATTTTTTATAGCATCCAGTAAGTTCTTTAAATGTGGAGTATATGGATGGGCTCGAGTCGGTACCCGTGTAGCCTGAGTCAACTGAAAACACCCGATCCGCCTCACTCACCCATGATTCAGAACAGATAGGCCCTGATAGAAAACCAGCCATAGTAGTCAAAAAACAGTAGAAAGTATAATATCTGATAATCCAAATTAGTATTAAACCAAGAAAAACAAAGAAAACTAATCTATCCAATAAACTTTATTAAACAAAATAAGGATAAAAGACTGACACAACACCCAGACCCCTCTAAATGGGGGTGGGTCAATTAAAAAACCTGGCCCAAAAAAGTTTATAAAGGGCAAAGGGTGGGAGGGACAACGGGGCCGATAGCAAAAACCCTACACGTCCCTACAAATATTCCCTGCCTGCCTGCGGAGGTTGGCACCCTCTTGGACGCAATATGGCGCCCCCGCTCACCGTCGACTCACCCTTAAGGCCCTATAAGTCCCTCTACATGTATAAAGATACTATACCACAAACAACACCCAATACATGGCCTAACCAAACTCGGGACCAAAAAAAGAGAAAAAACACCAGGTAGTGATTCACCAGTAAAGACAAACGGTCTGACCGTACCAATCCCTAATGCTAAAGTATAACGCCTGAAACTAAGGCTAATACACCCTAAGGAGTCCCTAACCGAGTCTCCCTACCTGTCAGCGGAGGTTGGCACCCTCTTGAACGCACATGGCGCCCCCGCTCCTCGGCGGCTGCCCCTATTAACCCTGGCTGAATCCCTAAAAGAAGATATATCGGGATACTAAATACGGGTGGTGCCTTAGGGGCTATACTAGTGACCCAGATAAATAGGTCCCTATAGCTCGGTCAGACCCTAAAGATAAAGCAAATAGCAACAATACTTAAACCAATGCTTGCACGGCAATAGGAAAGATGTATATAACAGCTTAACGAATACAACTATATTATGATCGCAATTGGTAAAGTACTCGTATGCAAATACAATGGTTGCGGGGAAAAAAAACAAAAAAAAAAAACACACAACTGGTGAAAAACATATAAACTTAAAAGGCCTGAAACACTTATCTGTGTTCAGGTCTCGCCTCTACGCGTTTCCCCCCCATGATGTGGTTCCTCAGGAGGCATATGGGAAAAAGAGATACTGTGTGAATAGATCACATCAGAGATACATGTTGTGCCTGGTTGCAGGTCAAGGAAACACTGACTAAAACGCCATTAAATAGTCTCCTCCCCCCCTCCCCAATAGGGACAAAGGGTTAAGGGGCTAATTACCACCTGTGTTCGCCGCTTAAAAAAAAAAAAAAAAATATTCATGTTCATATTCATGTCCACCCCGCTCCAACAGCGCATGTGCCTGGGCGCAATGTTTCTGTCCGGCATCTCATCCCTGGACAAACAGCAAAAGCGCATCGACGCCGACTTAAGGCTAATGTAAATAATGCCATAAACACCTTTGCATACAGCTGGGTGCGATATTCATACCCACCCAGCTGTATAAGGGACACCCATACTGGAGCCACAGCAACGGGGGACAACTATACCGGGGTTACACAGGGACATTAAACCACACATGTTAAACATTATAGCTGGCACATTTTGCGCCCTAGAAGCGTAGTGATTGCGCCATTGGTTATATTTAAAGGACCCCTTACATGTAATCACAGCTGCACCGTCACATACACATGGCCCAAGTATAATATTATGGACACCTATTGGCAATCCCTTAAAACCTGGCGGCCCTTACATGTACTTAAGAAAAAAAAAAAAAAGATATGGCGTTTACAAAAAATATTGGCATGTGATGCTGTACTACCCACCACACAACACGTGGTTTCCATGTATAACTTATAAAAGCACCACATACAAATAGTTTGTTAACCATGTACACTAATTGTATAAAAATAACAATACATATAGATGTATTTTTATGCATATATCACCTCCATATGATATTTAAATTCTGAAAAATACACTCAATATATAGTGTACATGTATAAGTATGCGGTGAACTATAGTCAGCAGAGACCAAAAACCCGCAACCACACTACCCTAAGTCAATTAAACGTAGATGATAAAGAGTATGCACATTGTGCACCACATTCCTATACTCTTATGAACATTCCTGCAGGCCATCTACTAGGTCTGCAGCGCTGTATTATTTTAAATCAGGGGAAAAGGGGAGCGAAGACAAACCTGACGAAAACAATTCACACAAAACAACCAAAAGTAAGCCGCTCGTTAAGTCCTCCTGGGGCTACTGAATCCATCCTAAATATCCATTGTGTTTCCTTTTGCAGGATGACCCTATCCCAATCACCTCTCCTACCATTCTGTTTTATTACTTCCAGAACACAGAATGAGAGAGTCTTGCTGTCACCCTGGTGTACCTCCCAAACATGCCGTGCTACGGGGGTATCTCTGTTATTTTTAATATCTCCCAAGTGTTCCCCGATCCTCCTTCTCAACTCCCTTTTGGTCTTCCCTATATAATTCTTCGGGCATGTACACGTAGCCATATAGACCACACCAATGGTTTTGCAATTAGCAAAGTCTCTACAGAAGAAGTTTCTCCCATTCTGTGCACTCTTAAAGCTCTTACATGGTGTTACATAATCACAGAACGAACAGTTACCACATCTGAACGTACCATTGATGCGTCTATCAAGCCAAGTTCCCTCTTGTTTCGGTCTCTTATAGTGGCTGTGTACGAGCCGATCTTTCAAAGACCGTCCTCTGCGGAAGGTAATCTGGGGTCTATTTGGGATGATATTCGCCAGGGTATCCCCAGTTCTCTGGGGTAGAAGAATGGTGGACTGACAAGATATCGGCTTGGTATCGATACATAGACGATGTCTTGGTCATGTGGAATGGTACAGCAAATGAGTTTAACAGCTTTGTACAAGGGTTGAATGATAATTGCTTTGGGTTAAAGTTTACATCTGAGAATGATGAACATGAATTAGCGTTCTTGGATGTTAAAATTACCATTAATGCCAGTGGTACATTGGATACAAGGCTATTTCGTAAACCGACATCTAGTAACGCCCTGCTTCGGTGGGAGAGTCATCACCCAGTTCCCCTGAAAAGGGGGATCCCTCGGGGACAATATTTAAGAGTAAGAAGGAACTGCTCTGACCCTGCTATCTTTAGGACACAAGCATACGATCTGAGGGAGAGGTTCCGTGAGCGTGGGTATCCGGATGAGGTCTTAGACCCGGCCTTTAGGAATGCTATGAGTAGAGAGAGACATACGCTCCTACAGACACATAGAGAACTAGAGGCAGAGAATACCCCTAGGATTATTGGAACCTATGACAACCAAACGAACCGGGTATTTAGTGTCCTTAAAAAGCATTGGGGGATCTTACAGCTGGATGAAACCCTGGCGGATATCATCCCAAATAGACCCCAGATTACCTTCCGCAGAGGACGGTCTTTGAAAGATCGGCTCGTACACAGCCACTATAAGAGACCGAAACAAGAGGGAACTTGGCTTGATAGACGCATCAATGGTACGTTCAGATGTGGTAACTGTTCGTTCTGTGATTATGTAACACCATGTAAGAGCTTTAAGAGTGCACAGAATGGGAGAAACTTCTTCTGTAGAGACTTTGCTAATTGCAAAACCATTGGTGTGGTCTATATGGCTACGTGTACATGCCCGAAGAATTATATAGGGAAGACCAAAAGGGAGTTGAGAAGGAGGATCGGGGAACACTTGGGAGATATCAAAAATAACAGAGATACCCCCGTAGCACGGCATGTTTGGGAGGTACACCAGGGTGACAGCAAGACTCTCTCATTCTGTGTTCTGGAAGTAATAAAACAGAATGGTAGGAGAGGTGATTGGGATAGGGTCATCCTGCAAAAGGAAACACAATGGATATTTAGGATGGATTCAGTAGCCCCAGGAGGACTTAACGAGCGGCTTACTTTTGGTTGTTTTGTGTGAATTGTTTTCGTCAGGTTTGTCTTCGCTCCCCTTTTCCCCTGATTTAAAATAATACAGCGCTGCAGACCTAGTAGATGGCCTGCAGGAATGTTCATAAGAGTATAGGAATGTGGTGCACAATGTGCATACTCTTTATCATCTACGTTTAATTGACTTAGGGTAGTGTGGTTGCGGGTTTTTGGTCTCTGCTGACTATAGTTCACCGCATACTTATACATGTACACTATATATTGAGTGTATTTTTCAGAATTTAAATATCATATGGAGGTGATATATGCATAAAAATACATCTATATGTATTGTTATTTTTATACAATTAGTGTACATGGTTAACAAACTATTTGTATGTGGTGCTTTTATAAGTTATACATGGAAACCACGTGTTGTGTGGTGGGTAGTACAGCATCACATGCCAATATTTTTTGTAAACGCCATATCTTTTTTTTTTCTTAAGTACATGTAAGGGCCGCCAGGTTTTAAGGGATTGCCAATAGGTGTCCATAATATTATACTTGGGCCATGTGTATGTGACGGTGCAGCTGTGATTACATGTAAGGGGTCCTTTAAATATAACCAATGGCGCAATCACTACGCTTCTAGGGCGCAAAATGTGCCAGCTATAATGTTTAACATGTGTGGTTTAATGTCCCTGTGTAACCCCGGTATAGTTGTCCTCCGTTGCTGTGGCTCCAGTATGGGTGTCCCTTATACAGCTGGGTGGGTATGAATATCGCACCCAGCTGTATGCAAAGGTGTTTATGGCATTATTTACATTAGCCTTAAGTCGGCGTCGATGCGCTTTTGCTGTTTGTCCAGGGATGAGATGCCGGACAGAAACATTGCGCCCAGGCACATGCGCTGTTGGAGCGGGGTGGACATGAATATGAACATGAATATTTTTTTTTTTTAAGCGGCGAACACAGGTGGTAATTAGCCCCTTAACCCTTTGTCCCTATTGGGGAGGGGGGGAGGAGACTATTTAATGGCGTTTTAGTCAGTGTTTCCTTGACCTGCAACCAGGCACAACATGTATCTCTGATGTGATCTATTCACACAGTATCTCTTTTTCCCATATGCCTCCTGAGGAACCACATCATGGGGGGGAAACGCGTAGAGGCGAGACCTGAACACAGATAAGTGTTTCAGGCCTTTTAAGTTTATATGTTTTTCACCAGTTGTGTGTTTTTTTTTTGTTTTTTTTCCCCGCAACCATTGTATTTGCATACGAGTACTTTACCAATTGCGATCATAATATAGTTGTATTCGTTAAGCTGTTATATACATCTTTCCTATTGCCGTGCAAGCATTGGTTTAAGTATTGTTGCTATTTGCTTTATCTTTAGGGTCTGACCGAGCTATAGGGACCTATTTATCTGGGTCACTAGTATAGCCCCTAAGGCACCACCCGTATTTAGTATCCCGATATATCTTCTTTTAGGGATTCAGCCAGGGTTAATAGGGGCAGCCGCCGAGGAGCGGGGGCGCCATGTGCGTTCAAGAGGGTGCCAACCTCCGCTGACAGGTAGGGAGACTCGGTTAGGGACTCCTTAGGGTGTATTAGCCTTAGTTTCAGGCGTTATACTTTAGCATTAGGGATTGGTACGGTCAGACCGTTTGTCTTTACTGGTGAATCACTACCTGGTGTTTTTTCTCTTTTTTTGGTCCCGAGTTTGGTTAGGCCATGTATTGGGTGTTGTTTGTGGTATAGTATCTTTATACATGTAGAGGGACTTATAGGGCCTTAAGGGTGAGTCGACGGTGAGCGGGGGCGCCATATTGCGTCCAAGAGGGTGCCAACCTCCGCAGGCAGGCAGGGAATATTTGTAGGGACGTGTAGGGTTTTTGCTATCGGCCCCGTTGTCCCTCCCACCCTTTGCCCTTTATAAACTTTTTTGGGCCAGGTTTTTTAATTGACCCACCCCCATTTAGAGGGGTCTGGGTGTTGTGTCAGTCTTTTATCCTTATTTTGTTTAATAAAGTTTATTGGATAGATTAGTTTTCTTTGTTTTTCTTGGTTTAATACTAATTTGGATTATCAGATATTATACTTTCTATGGGCATAAAAGGGGATAAACTCATGGTGTGGCCACCCTCTTCCCCTGACCTCAACCCTATAGAGAACCTTTGGAGTATCATCAAGCAAAAGATCTATGAGGGTGGGAGGCAGTTCACATCAAAACAGCAGCTCTGGGAGGCTATTCTGACTTCATGCAAAGAAATACAAGCAGAAACTTTCCAAAAACTCACAAGTTCAATGGATGCAAGAATTGTGAAGGTGATATCAAAGAAGGGTTCCTGTGTTAACATGTAACTTGGCCTGTTAGGAGGTTTTGGAGTTAAATAGCTTTTTTGTTCAGTGAATGTGACCTCCTAATGCTGCAAACTCAACAAATTAGCATTTTCAGTTCTTTAAGGCTGCCGTCACACTAGCAGTATTTGGTCAGTATTTTACATCAGTATTTGTAAGCCAAAACCAGGAGTGGAACAAATAAAGGAAAAGCATAATAGAAACATATGCACAACTTCTGTATTTATCACCCACTCCTGGTTTTGGCTGAGAAATACTGATGTAAAATACTGACCAAATACTGCTAGTGTGACGGCAGCCTAAAACATATCAAATGTTTAGAAATTCTACTGTGCCTAATAATTTGGAACAGTGCATTTTTAGTTTTTATTCATTTTGGAGATTATACTGTTATCATTGGGAGGTTTTCTCAACAAAATTCGATGTATAATCTAACAGGTGATGACTTTTATTAGACTGACTGTCATTTGCACCGACCATTTAGGAAAATCAGAGAAAAATGTTGTTTGCATAATAATTTGGAACATGGTGTAAAATATAGAGTTTGGGATATACTCGCCGTATAAGACGGGGGCTAGCTTATACGGCGTGTGCGGTGCGGATGGTTCCCAGGGTCTGGAGGAGAGGAGACTCTCCTTCAGGCCCTGGGATCCATATTCATGTAAAAAAAAGAATAAAAAATATGGGATATACTTACCCACCGACGGCCTGCGGCTCTCAGCGGTGCAAGCAGCGGCCTCCGGTCCTAAGGATGCATCGAGCGAAGGACCTTTGATGACGTCGCGGTCGCGTGACCGGTCGCATGACCTTAATGTCATCGAAGGTCCTTCGCTCAATGGATCCTTAGGAACGGAGGCTGCCGCTTGCACCGCTGAGAGCCGCGGGCTGTCGGAGGATAAGAATATTCCATATTTTTTATTTTTATACTTTTTTTTTACATGAATATAGATCCCAGGGCCTCAAGGAGAGTCTCCTCTCCTCCAGATCCTGACAGCGGCATAGAGGGGGAGGCAACCTATGACGTACTTATACATCATAGGTCATAAAGAGGTTAAATAAATAAATAAGTCCAATACTCATTCCATAGTCACAAAAAAAAACAACATAAATTTACTATGAAACCTGCACTTCTGTCTGCATTTTCTTGTGAGATTGGCGGTGTCAAAATGATTCCTTGCTAGACAATGTAGCACAATGTTATCCTTTTTTCTGGGTGATTGTCATCATGATATATTTAATTATGGATTTTTGCAATAAATCAGCCTTTTAACATTCCCCTATTTTATAACTTTTTTGCAGATGTTTGGACATACTTTGAATGCTGTGGGGGAGTGCTAGATATTCTGTAGCATTTACATTTGTATTCATCATAAGTGTATGGTCACACGTTGCTTTTTTGGCACTCGGGGAAAAAAAACAGAGTGAGCATGAGATTTTAGAAATCTCATTGATTATGCTGGTAGTGCAAAATGCTGCATATTTTATGCATCAAATACACTGCGTAAAAAAACGCTGCAAAAACGCCACATGTGAACATACTCTTAATTGTTTCTGAAACCATACACAACATTCAGTAAAATCGTAGTTACAACTTAAACAAGACCGTTGCCAAGCCAAATGTGGCCAGTTTTTGCTCTTATTTTATTCCAGCTGCTCCACTAAGTATGGTATTCAATGATCCTTATTGAGCACAATTATTAGTTAAAGTTCCAGGATTTTCAACTCACAAATTAAACCACAAACTCTTTATCTGGACTCCACCCCCCTCCCCCCAAAAAATGGAAAAAAAAAGATGAATAAGTGACAACTTACAGTGTAGGTTGTCTATCTTTCGTACTTTCTCCAAAATTTGCCGAGTACTCCTACCATCCTCACCCATAGCAACAACTATTCCCACTGGCAATCCATTACTACGAAGGGCACTTGCCACTTTTCTGCCGGTGTCCTTCCAAAGGTCTTCACTGGATGAAATGACCCCGACATGTGCCCACTGGAAATACTTCATTACACTAAAAAGAACTCTGGTGGGAGAAGGTAGCGTCCTAGCAAAAGTGGGGTAACTTTTAATATTGTCCAGCTCATAGTTAATGCAGGCCCAAGAAAATACAGCCTTGTTCCAGTTTTTCCCTAAAAGAGTAGCAGCGTCACAATATCCAGGATTGGAAGGGCCGATAAACCCTGATGCAACCAAAGAGTATGTAAGAAAAGTTGAAAGAGCCTTTGAAGTTTGGCAATCTTCGTCAAGTATCACGTAGGTAAAAGACAGTCCCAGATCTAAAGTAGCATCTTTGTTGATGCGTTCAATGGCTAACTTGGCAGCGACATGTGGAAGGGCTTTGGAAAACAGTGGGTCACAGGTCCAAGGTCCGATAACACCCACTTTATACGGAATAGAGTTCACTAGCTGTGGGAAGCACACAATAACCAAAATTGTCCAGCAGAGAAGAATCTTGGATGGAAAAGATGATAACGTAAGATATTCACTTTCAGTCCATTTTGGATACCTGGCACATTTTAATACAAAGCTTCGAAAAAAACAAGGTTCTTGTAGCATTGCACTACTGCACGAATGTGTTCTAGCCAATAAAGAGACACTTCCACCTTCACCTTACAAAGGTCACAAAATGGTTATGACTGCATATTCAGCGTATACCTGCCGACAAAAAAAGCAAATATTAGAAATATAAAAAAGACATCAGTCTCATCAGAGAAACTAGTTATACCACTGGCAAATATTGTAACAATACATTAACCCTCAATCAATGTAATAAAGTAATAGTATACAGGCCCTTTGCAGTCCAATAGCTCATTATATTGCTCAGTCCCTTGCATGTGCGGCTGCACTGGTTGCATGGTCACCCATGACATGTCTGCCTCTGGCAGAAGGACTGGTTTATTCACACAATGTTTATGTGGGAGAGCTTTTCAAGTACTCGGAATGAACACTCACCCATTACAGTCAGTGAGCAGATTCACAAGTGTGGTTTTACACAGAGACTATTGGTCTGTGCAGTGGAGTATAGCGCGGCACAACTGTGTCGGTGCTCAAGAGAGGTTTCCCACACCAGTAAATCTAATAAACAAATAACTTGGCACTCAACTTGGTGAATAGTGGTAATCAAGGAAATCAAAATTTATTACTTGGAGTAGCAGTCCAGAAAACAAATAGACGTTTCGGTCAAACACAAATAGACCTTCTTCAGTAGGCCGACTGCTGTTGGGGTGGAATGTATAGTATTTGTGTGTATTGGTGGATGAAGGGTCCAAAAATGGACTCCAAATGTTTCTAGATAACTGTTAGTAGCCAAATTCAAGGTCATCTGTATGTATCCACAGAGAATGAGAACCAGAGAGTGGATCAAAGGTACCAAGGGAAGTATGTAGCCACTTAGGCAGTATCACATGTATGGCAGAACAATATGCCCAAAGGCATGGGTAGAGAACAGGTCCTATGGGAAGCATACGGAGCTAGCAAAACTCTTAATGGACGTAAATGATCCTAGAACCAATCAGCTCCAATGTGCTGAGGACCGTGGGCATACAACAACGCGGCGTCCACCGCTGGTTGTGCAGAGAAAATTGGGGCATACCCTCCCTCAACAAGTCCCCCCATTCAGAGTTAAGGAGTCCGTGAAAAAGGAATGCACACAGACAAAAAAAAGTAATTTTCTTTTTTTAATAGTGACACAGACAACTTTTAGGGCTGTATGCAAGGCTGGCAACAGCACCTGGCACACCCGGGCAAGTGTGCGGCCCTGGACAGTGTTGCCCTCTTATCATCGGGGACACCGACTTGACACTTGACGTGTGGGGCCCGAGAGTCGGGGGACCTGGTGCCAGCATTGGCACCAGGCCCTCCGCATTGTGCTTTCAATTGTTTTGAAATCTTGGATGCTGATACAGTTGAAAACAATGATGGGAGAGGTCAGCTGACACTTCCTTTCCAATCATTCCCCTCTGTTTCTGAGCTCTGTGACGTCTCAACACAGAGGGAGCAATGACTTCACTACAGCACGCCCTCTGTGCTGAGCACTGTAGAGGGTCAGAAGGACTGAGGAGACCGGAGAGGTGAGTATTTAATTATTTATTCTTTATGTAATGAGCAACACATGTGGTCCATTATGTATAGAGCAATATATGGGAACCATTCTACTATATGGAGTAATATATGGGGCTCATTATACTGTATTGAGCACTATGTGGTGCCCATAATACTGTATGGAGGACTATGGTGCCCATAATTTTGTATGAAGGACTATGTGGTGCCCATTATACTGTACAGAGCAATATATGGGAAGCATTATACTATATGGAGTAATATATGGGGCTCACTATACTGTATTGAGCACTATGTGGTGCCCATAGTACTGTATGGAGGACTATGGTGCCCATAATTTTGTATGAAAGACTATGTGGTGCCCATTATACTGTATAGAGCAATATATGGGAAGCATTCTACTATATGGAGTAATATATGGGGCTCATTATACAGTATTGAGCTCTATGTGGTACCCATAATACTGTATGGAGGACTACAGTGTCAATCATTTTGTATAAAGGACTATGTGGTGCCCATAATACTGTATGGAGCACTATGTGGTGCCCATAATACTGTATGGAGGATTATGTGGTGCCCATAATACTTAAAGGGGCCCACTGAGACTCTTTTGCACGGGGCCCAAAAATACATGGAGTTGGCTCTGGCTATATGCACTTATTTTTTTCAAGCAGATTCCTCCTGTAATCCATCTGAAAAAGCGCTGTAAATTCACCCCATAAAATGTACATAGTGGACACATTGTTGTGCACTCGTCTTATGTCACTTCCTTTATCTGCCTCAGGGTTCGGAAACCTTGAAGCTGTTAAAAGTGGCATTCTCATTCCTTGATCACCTTCTGCCAGGAAACCGCCTGTTCTCTATAATTCACAGTATAGAGTGAAATATGCCGGTGGGGAAGACGCCTCAAGACATGTTTTCTTGAAGCATCTTTGCCACGTAAAACTCAGCAGCTGCACCAGTGTATAAACGAACCTTTACACTGTTCATATGACTTCAGCCTAAAGGTACTGTCACACTAGACGATATCGCTAGCGATCCGTGACATTGCAGCGTCCTCGCTAGCGATATCGTCCAGTGTGACAGGCAGCAGCGATCAGGCCCCTGCTGTGTTGTCGCTGGTCGGGGAAGAAAGTCCAGAACTTTATTTCGTCGCTGGACTCCCCGCAGACATCGCTGAATCGGCGTGTGTGACACCGATTCAGCGATGTCTTCGCTGGTAACCAGGGTAAACATCGGGTAACTAAGCGCAGGGCCGCGCTTAGTAACCCGATGTTTACCCTGGTTACCATCCTAAAAGTAAAAAAACAAACACTACATACTTACCTACCGCTGTCTGTCCTCCAGCGCTGTGCTCTGCTCTCCTCCTGCTCTGGCTGTGAGCGTCGGTCAGCCGGAAAGCAGAGCGGTGACGTCACCGCTCTGCTTTCTGGCTGCCCGGCGCTCACAGCCAGACCAGAGAAGCAGAGCGCCGAGGACAGACAGCGGTAGGTAAGTATGTAGCGTTTGTTTTTTTACTTTTTAGGATGGTAACCAGGGTAAACATCGGGTTACTAAGCGCGGCCCTGCGCTTAGTTACCCGATGTTTACCCTGGTTACCGGGGACCTCGGGATCGTTGGTCGCTGGAGAGCTGTCTGTGTGACAGCTCTCCAGCGACCAAACAGCGATGCTGCAGCGATCCGGATCGTTGTCGGTATCGCTGCAGCGTCGCTATGTGTGACGGTACCTTAAGGGTACCGTTACACAGTGGCATTTTGATCGCTACGACGGCACGATCCGTGACGCTCCAGCATCGTAACAATATCGCTCCAGCGTCGTAGACTGCTGTCACACTATGCAATGTACAACGCTGGAGTGATAATTTCATGACGTATGTACGATGTAGAAGCCGTTGGTTACTATGCGCACATCGTATACAATATCGTGCACACCTTTGTTACACCATGCGATCATGCCGCCACAGCGGGACACTAGACGACGAAAGAAAGTTTCAAACGATCTGCTACGACGTACGATTCTCAGCGGGGTCCCTGATCGCAGGGGCGTGTCAGACACTGCGAGATCGTAACTATATCGCTGGAACGTCATGAATCGTGCCGTCGTAGCGATCAAAATGCCACTGAGTGACGGTACCCTTATTGCAAAATATGGGATTAAAATATAAAAAAGTCATAGATAGCCAATATAAGCAAATGTGCAGCTTTGCTATTTATTTAAAGGGAACCTGATACCGGAACAAATGCTATTAACCTCCTGCAGATATGGGGTTAATCTTATTATGCTGCCTGGTGGCTGAAGGCAGACATATGCGGTAGGGAGAAAATGAACATTATTCTCCGTGCCAGCATTCGGTTTCATTCACAGGGGCGATGCCGATGCAGGGGCGACCCTGATTGACACTGCCTCTGCATTGGAGCCAGCTGTCAGTGAGGGCCAGGGCATGGTTTCATTCACAGGGGCGACGCCGATGCAGGGGCGACCCTGATTGACACTGCCTCTGCATTGGAGCCAGCTGTCAGTGAGGGCCGGGCGTGGTTTCATTCACAGGGGCGACGCCGATGCAGGGGCGACCCTGATTGACACTGCCTCTGCATTGGAGCCAGCTGTCAGTGAGGGCCGGGGCGTGGTTGCATTCACAGGGGCGACGCTGATGCAGGGGCGACCCTGATTGACACTGCCTCTGCATTGGAGCCAGCTGTCAGTGAGGGCCGGGGCGTGGTTTCATTCACAGGGGCGACGCCGATGCAGAGGCGACCCTGATTGACACTGCCTCTGCATTGGAGACAGCTGTCACTGAGGGCCGGGCCTGGTTTCATTCACACGGGCGACGCCGATGCGGGGGCGACCCTGATTGACACTGCCTCTGCATTGGAGCCAGCTGTCAGTGAGGGCCGGGCGTGGTTTCATTCACAGGGGCGACGCCGATGCAGGGGCGACCCTGATTGACACTGCCTCTGCATTGGAGCCAGCTGTCAGTGAGGGCCGGGGCGTGGTTTCATTCACAGGGGCGACGCCGATGCAGGGGCGAACCTGATTGACACTGCCTCTGCATTGGAGCCAGCTGTGTTATGACCTGGTGGTCAGGACAATAATGGACCTGGTGGTTAAGAGCACACGGAATGACCTGATAGTTACTGATAATATAGGACGAGCTCTGAGACGTGGAAACTCTGCTGACCGCAATCCCTAAACCTATCACACACACTAGAAATAGCCGTGGAGCGCTCCTGACGCTCCCTAGGCGCCTCGTCACAGCCTAAGGAACTAGCTAGCCCTAAAGATAGAAAAATAAAGCCTACCTTGCCTCAGAGAAATTCCCCAAAGGAAAAGGCAGCCCCCCACATATAATGACTGTGAGTAAAGATGAAAACTACAAACACAGAGATGAAATAGATTTAGCAAAGTGAGGCCCGACTTACTGAACAGACAGAGGATAGGAAATGTAGCTTTGCGGTCAGCACAAAAAACTACAAAAAGACCACGCAGAGGGCACAAAAAGACCCTCCGCACCGACTCACGGTGCGGAGGCGCTCCCTCTGCGTCCCAGAGCTTCCAGCAAGCAAGACAACAATCAAAATAGCAAGCTGGACAGAAAAATAGCAAACCAGAGAAAAACAAGCAGGAACTTAGCTTCTGCTGGGAAGACAGGTCACAAGAACGATCCAGGAGTGAACTAGACCAATACTGGAACATTGACAGGTGGCATGGAGCAATGATCTAGATGGAGTTAAATAGAGCAGCCAGCTAACGAATTAACCTCGTCACCTGTGGAAGGAACCTCAGAAGCCGCAGCCCCACTCACCACCACCAGAGGAAGCCCATGGACAGAACCAGCCGAAGTACCATTCATAACCACAGGAGGGAGCTTGACATCAGAATTCACAACAGTACCCCCCCTTGAGGAGGGGTCACTGAACCCTCACCAGAGCCCCCAGGCCGACCAGGACGAGCCAAATGAAAGGCACGAACCAGATCGGCAGCATGAACATCGGAGGCAAAGACCCAGGAATTATCTTCCTGACCATAACCCTTCCATTTGACCAGGTACTGGAGTTTCCGTCTCGAAATACGAGAATCCAAAATCTTCTCCACCACATACTCCAACTCCCCCTCAACCAATACCGGGGCAGGAGGATCAACGGATGGAACCACAGGCGCCACGTATCTCCGCAACAACGACCTATGGAATACATTATGGATAGCAAAAGAAGCTGGAAGGGTCAAACGAAACGACACAGGATTGAGAACCTCAGAAATCTTATACGGACCAATGAAACGAGGCTTAAACTTAGGAGAGGAAACCTTCATAGGAACATAACGAGACGACAACCAAACCAAATCCCCAACACAAAGTCGGGGACCCACACAGCGCCAGCGGTTAGCGAAACGTTGAGCCTTCTCCTGGGACAATGTCAAATTGTCCACCACATGAGTCCAAATCTGCTGCAACCTATCCACCACAGTATCTACACCAGAACAGTCCGAAGACTCATCCTGCCCTGAAGAGAAACGAGGATGGAAACCAGAATTGCAGATAAAAGGTGAAACCAAAGTAGCCGAGCTGGCCCGATTATTAAGGGCGAACTCAGCCAAAGGCAAAAAGGACACCCAATCATCCTGATCAGCAGAAATAAAGCATCTCAGATATGTTTCCAAAGTCTGATTAGTTCGTTCGGTTTGGCCATTTGGCTGAGGATGGAAAGCCGAGGAAAAAGACAAATCAATGCCCATCCTAGCACAAAAGGCTCGCCAAAACCTCGAAACAAACTGGGCACCTCTGTCCGAAACGATGTTCTCCGGAATGCCATGTAAACGAACCACATGCTGGAAAAACAATGGCACCAAATCAGAGGAGGAAGGCAATTTAGACAAGGGTACCAAATGGACCATCTTAGAGAAGCGATCACAAACCACCCAAATGACCGACATCTTTTGAGAGACAGGGAAATCCGAAATAAAATCCATAGAGATATGCGTCCAGGGCCTCTTCGGGACCGGCAAGGGCAAAAGCAACCCACTGGCACGAGAACAGCAGGGCTTAGCCCGAGCACAAATCCCACAGGACTGCACAAAAGAACGCACATCCTGCGACAAAGACGGCCACCAAAAGGATCTAGCCACCAAATCTCTGGTACCAAAGATTCCAGGATGACCAGCCAACACCGAACAATGAACCTCAGAGATAACTCTACTAGTCCATCTATCAGGGACAAACAGTTTCTCTGCTGGGCAACGGTCAGGTCTATCAGCCTGAAATTTTTGCAGCACCCGCCGCAAATCAGGGGAGATGGCAGACAAAATTACCCCCTCTTTGAGAATACCCGCCGGCTCAGGAACACCCAGAGAGTCGGGCACAAAACTCCTTGACAGGGCATCAGCCTTCACATTCTTAGAGCCCGGAAGGTACGAAACCACAAAATCAAAACGGGAGAAAAATAGCGACCAACGAGCCTGTCTAGGATTCAACCGTTTGGTAGACTCGAGATAAGTCAAATTCTTGTGATCCGTCAAGACCACCACGCGATGCTTGGCTCCTTCAAGCCAATGATGCCACTCCTCGAATGCCCACTTCATGGCCAACAACTCTCGATTGCCAACATCATAATTACGCTCAGCAGGAGAAAACTTTCTAGAAAAGAAGGCACATGGTTTCATCACCGAGCCATCAGAACTTCTTTGCGACAAAACAGCCCCTGCTCCAATCTCAGAAGCATCAACCTCGACCTGAAATGGAAGCGAAACATCTGGCTGGCACAACACAGGGGCAGAAGAAAAACGACGCTTCAACTCCTGAAAAGCTTCCACAGCCGCAGAAGACCAATTGATCACATCAGCACCCTTCTTGGTCAAATCAGTCAACGGTTTAGCAACACTAGAAAAATTACTGATAAAGCGACGATAAAAATTAGCAAATCCCAGGAACTTTGACAGACTCTTCACAGATGTCGGCTGAGTCCAATCATAAATGGCCTGGACTTTAACAGGGTCCATCTCGATAGTAGAAGGGGAAAAAATGAAACCCAAAAATGAAACCTTCTGAACTCCAAAGAGACACTTTGACCCCTTCACAAACAAAGAATTTGCACGAAGGACCTGGAAAACCATTCTGACCTGCTTCATGTGAGATTCCCAATCATCCGAGAAGACCAAAATATCATCCAAATATACAATCAGGAATTTATCCAGGTACTCTCGGAAGATGTCATGCATAAAGGACTGAAATACTGATGGAGCATTGGAAAGCCCGAATGGCATAACCAGGTACTCAAAATGGCCCTCGGGCGTATTAAATGCTGTTTTCCATTAATCGCCCTGTTTAATACGCACAAGATTATACGCACCACGAAGATCTATCTTGGTGAACCAACTAGCCCCCTTAATCCGAGCAAATAAATCAGACAGCAGCGGCAAAGGGTACTGAAATTTGACTGTGATCTTATTAAGAAGGCGGTAATCAATACAAGGTCTCAAAGAACCATCCTTCTTGGCCACAAAAAAAGAACCCTGCTCCCAATGGTGACGACGACGGGCAATATGACCCTTCTCCAAGGATTCCTTTACATAAGTCCGCATAGCGGCGTGCTCTGGCACAGATAAATTGAACAGTCAGCCCTTAGGAAACTTACTACCAGGAATCAAATTGATAGCACAATCGCAATCCCTATGAGGAGGTAGGGCACTGGATTTGGGCTCATCAAATACATCCCGGTAATCCGACAAAAACTCCGGGACTTCAGAAGGGGTGGATGACGAAATAGACAAAAATGGAACATCCCCATGTACTCCCTGACAACCCCAGCTGGACACAGACATAGATTTCCAATCCAATACTGGATTATGGACCTGTAGCCATGGCAACCCCAAAACGACCACATCATGCAGATTATGCAACACCAAAAAGCGAATATCCTCCTGATGTGCAGGAGCCATGCACATGGTCAGTTGGGTCCAGTACTGAGGCTTATTCTTGGCCAAAGGCGTAGCATCAATTCCTCTCAATGGAATAGGATACTGCAAGGGCTCCAAGAAAAAACCACAGCGCCTAGCAAACTCCAAGTCCATCAAATTCAGGGCAGCGCCTGAATCCACAAATGCCATAACAGAATAGGATGACAAAGAGCAGATCAGAGTAACGGACAAAAGAAATTTCGACTGTACCGTACCAATGGTGGCAGACCTAGCGAAACGCTTAGTGCGCTTAGGACAATCGGAGATAGCATGAGTGGAATCATCTCAGTAAAAACACAGCCCATTCCGACGTCTGTGTTCTTGCCGTTCAGCTCTGGTCAAAGTCCTATCACATTGCATAGGCTCTGGTCTATGCTCAGATAAAACCGCCAAATGGTGCACAGCTTTACGCTCACGTAAGCGTCGATGGATCTGAATGGCCAAAGACAGACTCATTCAGACCAGCAGGCATGGGAAATCCCACCATGACATCCTTAAGGGCTTCAGAGAGACCCTTTCTGAAAACTGCTGCCAGGGCACATTCATTCCACTGAGTGAGTACAGACCACTTCCTAAACTTCTGACAATATATCTCTACCTCATCCTGACCCTGACACAGAGCCAGCAAGATTTTCTCTGCCTGATCCACTGAATTAGGTTCATCATAAAGCAATCCGAGCGCCAGAAAAAACGCATCAACATCACGCAATGCCGGATCTCCTGGCGCAAGGGAAAATGCCCAGTCTTGAGGGTCACCACGCAACAAAGAAATAATGATTTTCACTTGATGAACAGGGTCACCTGAGGAGCGAGGTTTCAAAGCAAGAAACAATTTACAATTATTTTTGAAATTCAGAAACTTAGATCTATCCCCAAAAAACAAATCAGGAATAGGAATCCTAGGCTCTAACATTGGATTCTGAACCACAAAATCTTGAATGTTTTGTACCCTTGCAGTGAGATTATCCATACAAGAGGACAGACCTTGAATGTCCATATCTACACCTGTATCCTGAACCACCAAGAGGTAAAGGGGAAAAGAGAGACAAAACACACTGCAAAGAAAAAAAAATGGTCTCAGAACTTCTCTTATCCCTCTATTGAGATGCATTAGTACTTTGGGCCACCTGTACTGTTATGACCTGGTGGTCAGGACAATAATGGACCTGGTGGTTAAGCGCACACGGAATGACCTGATAGTTACTGATAATATAGGACGAGCTCTGAGACGTGGAAACTCTGCTGACCGCAATCCCTAAACCTATCACACACACTAGAAATAGCCGTGGAGCACTCCTGACGCTCCCTAGGCGCCGCGTCACAGCCTACGGAACTAGCTAGCCCTAAAGATAGAAAAATAAAGCCTACCTTGCCTCAGAGAAATTCCCCAAAGGAAAAGGCAGCCCCCCACATATAATGACTGTGAGTAAAGATGAAAATTACAAACACAGAGATGAAATAGATTTAGCAAAGTGAGGCCCGACTTACTGAACAGACAGAGGATAGGAAAGGTAGCTTTGCGGTCAGCACAAAAAACTACAAAAAGACCACGCAGAGGGCACAAAAAGACCCTCCGCACCGACTCACGGTGCGGAGGCGCTCCCTCTGCGTCCCAGAGCTTCCAGCAAGCAAGACAACAATCAAAATAGCAAGCTGGACAGAAAAATAGCAAACCAGAGAAAAACAAGCAGGAACTTAGCTTCTGCTGGGAAAACAGGTCACAAGAACGATCCAGGAGTGAACTAGACCAATACTGGAACATTGACAGGTGGCATGGAGCAATGATCTAGGTGGAGTTAAATAGAGCAGCCAGCTAACGAATTAACCTCGTCACCTGTGGAAGGAACCTCAGAAGCCGCAGCCCCACTCACCACCACCAGAGGAAGCCCATGGACAGAACCAGCCGAAGTACCATTCATGACCACAGGAGGGAGCTTGACAACAGAATTCACAACACAGCTGTCAGTGAGGGCCGGGGCGTGGTTTCATTCACAGGGGCGACGCCGATGCAGAGGCGACCCTGATTAACACTGCCTCTGCATTGGAGCCAGCTGTCAGTGAGGGCCGGGGCATGGTTTCATTCACAGGGGCAACGCCGATGCAGGGGCGACCTTGTTTTGACACTGCCTTTGCATTGGAGTCAGCTGTCAGTGAGCGCCAGGGCATGGTTTCATTCACAGGGGCGACGCTGATGCAGGGGCGACCCTGATTGACACTGTCTCTGCATTGGAGCCGGCTGTCAGTGAGGGCCAGGGCGCGGTTTCATTCACAGGTGCGACGCCCATGCAGGGGCGACCGATTGACACTGCCTCTGCATTGGAGCCAGCTGTCAGTGAGGGCCGGGCGTGGTTTCATTCACAGGGGCGACGCCGATGTGGGGGGCGACCCTGATTGACACTGCCTCTGCATTGGAGCCAGCTGTCAGTGAGGGCCGGGCGTGGTTTCATTCACAGGGGCGACGCCGATGCAGGTGCGACCCTGATTGACACTGCCTCTGCATTGGAGCCAGCTGTCAGTGAGGGCCGGGGTGTGGTTTCATTCACAGGGGCGACGCCGATGCAGAGGCGACCCTGATTGACACTGCCTCTGCATTGGAGCCAGCTGTCAGTGAGGGCCGGGGCATGGTTTCATTCACAGGGGTGACGCCGAAGCAGGGGTGACCCTGTTTTGACACTGCCTCTGAATTGGAGTCAGCTGTCAGTGAGGGCCGGGGCATGGTTTCATTCACAGGGGCGACGCTGATGCAGGGGCGACCCTGATTGACACTGTCTCTGCATTGGAGCCGGCTGTCAGTGAGGGCCGGGGCGTGGTTTTATTCACAGGGGCGACGCCGATGCAGGGGCGACCAATTGACACTGCCTCTGCATTGGAGCCAGCTGTCAGTGAGGGCCGGGGCATGGTTTCATTCACAGGGGCAACGCCGATGCAGGGGCGACCCTGATTGACACTGCCTCTGCATTGGAGCCAGCTGTCAGTGAGGGCCAGGGCATGGTTTCATTCACAGGGGCGACGCCGATGCAGGGGAGACCCGGATTGACACTGCCTCTGCATTGGAGCCAGCTGTCAGTGAGGGCCGGGGTGTGGTTTCATTCACAGGGGCGACGCCAATGCAGGGGCGACCCTGATTGACACTGCCTCTGCATTCGAGCCAGCTGTCAGTGAAGGCCGGGGCGTGGTTTCATTTACAGGGGCGACGCCGATGCAGGGGCGACCCTGATTGACACTGCCTCTGCATTGGAGCCAGCTGTCAGTGAGGGCCGGGGCGTGGTTTCATTCACAGGGGCGACGCCGATGCAGAGGCGACCCTGATTGACACTGCCTCTGCATTGGAGCCAGCTGTCAGTGAGGGCCGGGGCATGGTTTCATTCACAGGGGCAACGCCGATGCAGGGGCGACCTTGTTTTGACACTGCCTCTGCATTGGAGTCAGCTGTCAGTGAGGGCCAGGGCATGGTTTCATTCACAGACGCAAAGAATGCCCCCTTGTGCCCGTCACCTTCCTTGGTATAAACAGATCCTCAGCGAGATATTTGTATTGTCCCCTTATATACTTATACATGGTTATTAGATCGCCCCTCAGTCGTCTTTTTTCTAGACTAAATAATCCTAATTTCGCTAATCTATCTGGGTATTGTAGTTCTCCCATCCCCTTTATTAATTTTGTTGCCCTCCTTTGTACTCTCTCTAGTTCCATTATATCCTTCCTGAGCACCGGTGCCCAAAACTGGACACAGTACTCCATGTGCGGTCTAACTAGGGATTTGTACAGAGGCAGTATAATGCTCTCATCATGTGTATCCAGACCTCTTTTAATGCACCCCATGATCCTGTTTGCCTTGGCAGCTGCTGCCTGGCACTGGCTGCTCCAGGTAAGTTTATCATTAACTAGGATCCCCAAGTCCTTCTCACTGTCAGATTTACCCAGTGGTTTCCCATTCAGTGTGTAATGGTGACATTGATTCCTTCTTCCCATGTGTATAACCTTACATTTATCATTGTTAAACCTCATCTGCCACCTTTCAGCCCAAGTTTCCAACTTATCCAGATCCATCTGTAGCAGAATACTATCTTCTCTTGTATTAACTGCTTTACATAGTTTTGTATCATCTGCAAATATCGATATTTTACTGTGTAAACCTTCTACCAGATCATTAATGAATATGTTGAAGAGAACAGGTCCCAATACCGCCCCTGCGGTACCCCACTGGTCACAGCGACCCAGTTAGAGACTATACCATTTATAACCACCCTCTGCTTTCTATCACTAAGCCAGTTACTAACCCATTTACACACATTTTCCCCCAGACCAAGCATTCTCATTTTGTGTACCAACCTCTTGTGCGGCACGGTATCAAACACTTTGGAAAAATCGAGATATACCACGTCCAATGACTCACCGTGGTCCAGCCTATAGCTTACCTCTTCATAAAAACTGATTAGATTGGTTTGACAGGAGCGATTTCTCATAAACCCATGCTGGGTACTGCAGCTTCTGAGCTTCCTTCCTCAGGTGTTCTGGTGAGCTCATTAGCTGCTTCGTTACTTAACTCCACCTGATGCTGCTATCCTTGCTCCTAGTCAATGTTCCAGTGTTGGATCTGAGCTTCTCCTGATTGTTCCTGTGACCTGCTGCTCTGTATAGCTAAGTGCTTTTTTGCTATTTTGTTGCCTTTTTTCTGTCCAGCTTGTCTTTTGTTTTGCTGGAAGCTCTGAGACGCAAAGGGTGTACCGCCGTGCCGTTAGTCCGGCACGGTGGGTCTTTTTTGCCCCTTTGCATGGGTTTCGCTTTAGGGTTTTTTGTAGACTGCAAAGTTCGCTTTACTGTCCTCGCTCTGTCTAAGAATATCGGGCCCCACTTTGCTGAATCTATTTCATCCCTACGTTTTGTCTTTTCATCTTACTCACAGTCATTATATGTGGGGGGCTGCCTTTTCCTTTGGGGTATCTCTCTGGGGGCAAGTCAGGCCTATTTTTCTATCTTCAGGCTAGCTAGTTTCTTAGGCTGTGCCGAGTTGCCTAGGTAGTTGTTAGGTGCAATCCACAGCCACTTTTAGTTGTGTTTAGGATAGGATCAGGTGTGCAGTCTACAGAGTTTCCACGTCTCAGAGCTCGTTCTTTTGTTTTTGGGTATTTGTCAGATCACTGTGTGCGCTCTGATTGCTAGGCACACTGTGTCTCTGGATTGCCTTCATTACACCTTTCATTAGCAGACATAACAGGCGACGCCGATGCAGGGGCGACCCTGATTGACACTGCCTCTGCATTGGAGCCAGCTGTCAGTGAGGGCCGGGGCGTGGTTTCATTCACAGGGGCAACGCCGATGCAGAGGCGACCCTGATTGACACTGCCTCTGCATTGGAGCCAGCTGTCAGTGAGGGCCGGGGCGTGGTTTCATTCACAGGGGCGACGCTGATGCAGGGGCGACCATGATTGACACTGCCTCTGCATTGGAGTCAGCTGTCAGTGAGGGCCGGGGCATGGTTTCATTCACAGGGGCGACGCCGATGCAGGGGCGACCCTGATTGACACTGTCTCTGCATTGGAGCCAGCTGTCAGTGAGGGCCGGGGCGTGGTTTCATTCACAGGGGCGACGCCGATGCAGGGGCGACCGATTGTCACTGCCTCTGCATTGGAGCCAGCTGTCAGTGAGGGCCGGGGCATGGTTCCATTCACAGGGGCAACACCGTTGCAGGGGCGACCCTGATTGACACTGCCTCTGCATTGGAGCCAGCTGTCAGTGAGGGCAAGGGCATGGTTTCATTCACAGGGGCGACGCCGATGCAGGGGCGACCCTGATTGACACTGCCTCTGCAATGGAGCCAGCTGTCAGTGAGGGCCGGGGCGTGGTTTCATTCACAGGGGCGACGCCGATGCAGGGGCGACCCTGATTGACACTGCCTCTGCATTGGAGCCAGCTGTCAGTGAGGGCCGGGCGTGGTTTCATTCACAGGGGCGACGCCGATGCAGGGGCGACCCTGATTGACACTGCCTCTGCATTGGAGCCAGCTGTCAGTGAGGGCCAGGGCGTGGTTTCATTCACAGGGGCGACGCCGATGCAGGGGCGACCCTGATTGATACTGCCTCTGCATTGGAGTCAGCTATCAGTGAGGGCCAGGGCATGGTTTCATTCACAGGGGCGACGCTTATGCAGGGGCAACCCTGATTGACACTGTCTCTGCATTGGAGCCAGCTGTCAGTGAGGGCCGGGGTGTGGTTTCGTTCACAGGGGCAACGCCGATGCAGGGGCGACCAATTGACACTGCCTCTGCATTGGAGCCAGCTGTCAGTGAGGGCCGGGGCGTGGTTTCATTCACAGGGGCGACGCCGATGCAGGGGCAACCCTGATTGACACTGTCTCTGCATTGGAGCCAGCTGTCAGTGAGGGCCGGGGCATGGTTTCGTTCACAGGGGCGACGCCGATGCAGGGGCGACCCTGATTGACACTGCCTCTGCATTGGAGCCAGCTGTCAGTGAGGGCCGGGGCGTGGTTTCATTCACAGGGGCGACGCCGATGCAGGGGCGACCGATTGACACTGCTTCTGCATTGGAGCCAGCTGTCAGTGAGGGCCGGGGCATGGTTTCATTCACAGGGGCAACGCCGATGCAGGGGCGACCCTGATTGACACTGCCTCTGCATTGGAGCCAGCTGTCAGTGAGGGCCGGGGCATGGTTTCATTCACAGGGGCAACGCCGATGCAGGGGCGACCCTGATTGACACTGCCTCTGCATTGGAGCCAGCTGTCAGTGAGGGCCAGGGCGTGGTTTCATTCACAGGGGCGACGCCGATGCAGGGGCGACCCTGATTGATACTGCCTCTGCATTGGAGTCAGCTGTCAGTGAGGGCCGGGGCGTGGTTTCATTCACAGGGTCAACGCCGATGCAGAGGCGACCCTGTTTTGACACTGCCTCTGCATTGGAGTCAGCTGTCAGTGAGGGCCGGGGCATGGTTTCATTCACAGGGGCGACGCTTATGCAGGGGCAACCCTGATTGACACTGTCTCTGCATTGGAGCCAGCTGTCAGTGAGGGCCGGGGTGTGGTTTCGTTCACAGGGGCAACGCCGATGCAGGGGCGACCAATTGACACTGCCTCTGCATTGGAGCCAGCTGTCAGTGAGGGCCGGGGCGTGGTTTCATTCACAGGGGCGACGCCGATGCAGGGGCAACCCTGATTGACACTGTCTCTGCATTGGAGCCAGCTGTCAGTGAGGGCCGGGGCATGGTTTCGTTCACAGGGGCGACGCCGATGCAGGGGCGACCCTGATTGACACTGCCTCTGCATTGGAGCCAGCTGTCAGTGAGGGCCGGGGCGTGGTTTCATTCACAGGGGCAACGCCGATGCAGGGGCGACCCTGATTGACACTGCCTCTGCATTGGAGCCAGCTGTCAGTGAGGGCCGGGGCATGGTTTCATTCACAGGGGCAACGCCGATGCAGGGGCGACCCTGATTGACACTGCCTCTGCAATGGAGCCAGCTGTCAGTGAGGGCCGGGGCATATTTTCATTCACAGGGGCGGTGCCAATGCTGGTTCAGCCTCCGCTCAGAGAATACAGTCACCAGCCCTGACTGACAGCCGGCCCTAATGCCGCGGGCACAGTTACAGCTGCCGCTCTATATTCTCAGAGTGGTGACTGAACCAGCACTGGCACCGCCCCTGTGATTGAAACCACGCCCCCAGCCCTGACTGGCAGCCGGCTCCAATGCAGAGGTAGTGTCAGTCTTGGCCGGGGTTGCGGTTACAGCCGCAGCTCTGTATTCTTTCAGCAGTGACTGAACTCAGATAAGACAGAGCAGCGGCTGCAACCGCGCCCCCCGGTCCTGACTTACAGCCAGCCCTAGTATCGGGAGTGCGGTTACAGTCGCTGCCGCTGCCCCTGCGACTGAAACCAAAATTTTCTCCTGGCAGCATTTCACTCCTACAGGCGCCGGGCTGCATAATAACGCTATTATAACCTGAAGATTAACCCCATATCTACAGGTTAATAACGTTTTTCTAATGACAGGTTCCCTTTAAAGAAATTCAGTATCAGCTTGTAAATTGAAACAGCAGAAGAGTAAATAACAGGTCATAATTGGATTCAATGATGAACTTGTGTGAGTTGAAATTATTGACAAACCTGAATTTGTGTAGGACAAGAA
The DNA here is from genome assembly GCF_032444005.1 of Ranitomeya imitator. Lineage (NCBI taxonomy): Eukaryota > Metazoa > Chordata > Amphibia > Anura > Dendrobatidae > Ranitomeya > Ranitomeya imitator. The sequence goes on along the minus strand of NC_091283.1, from coordinate 109,089,032 downwards.
AGAAAAAAAACATTTGCTTGAAGAAATAAATGCATGATGATCAAATGGCCCCATTCTACAGCGGGAACGCTGCGCTGGGTCGGGGAGACGGCCGCGTACAAAATAATATAATCAAGCATCATTCAATTGACAGAAGTGAGTAAACACCTCCCAGTGAATAGAAAACTAGGAGAATTGAATCAAATGCTTGAATGAAGTTACGGCTGCCAAAATCTGCAAACACTAGCTGCCGAGGCACTCGTGTCATGTTGAGGGATTACACTCCTGTTTGTATTAGTAAGTACATAAATGTAAAGCCTCTTGTCCTTGCTACTTAGTTTTCTTTTTAGATTAAGTCTAATTTGTTAGAAAACATAAGAATGTGTATTGTCTTATCAAAGTGTTAAACATGCAATGTCAATCTCTGCAAGATGTGTTATAGCAGGCAAAGGAATGAATAAAAAGTGCACGACAAGAGCGCCCCCAATGGGCTCCGAACAGAAGTTTGTTAATAATCTAGGATGCTCTTGAATAAATACATCTGGTCTTAACATCTACATAGATTTTCACCTCAGCAACTATCTGCCCCAGACATTGTTTTACATCTATATTCATGGAATGGAAAAAAGATCTGCATAGATGTCATTACCTTACCTGACTGTCCTTGGGATATTTTACAGCATTTGTTGTGTTATGTATCAATTTTATGTGTTGTATTAATATCTGCCAGCTACACTTCGGACCAAGATAATGAACAATTGTTTGAATAGTATAGTAAGCTCTAGCAGGTTATCCTAATGTTCTGCTAACACATGGGTGACGCACAGGGGCACTGAAGGAGGACATGGCGCTAACAGACTGCCTGCTTGCAGATTTCTGTAGCTGGGTGGATCACTGAATGCTCTTCTCCATGGATGCTTGCTGATGTCAAATCAAAATCAGTTGTCATTTTATAGCCTGTTTAGACATGCCAACCACACTCTCATGTTCATAGAACAACTGTTAAAATGATGACATTGTTCTCGGCAGCATATGTCCTGTTTACACATGAAGATGTACTACCGAGAAAAATTCAATTTAAGAAAGATCATTTTACCTGGCAAATGAATGTTTTGCTCATGCATCAGGTGATTAGCAGACTGTTTAGATATGCCAATATCAGTTACCTATTATAGGCTATTGCAAATGCACCTTAAAGGCTTTTGTCACACCACCGCCACTGCTGTCACGGCCTCCCGACTCCTCTCATACTTACCTCCCTTCGGCGTCTCGGCGCGCCTCCGCAGCTGTCGATCCTCGCCGGCTCTCTGCTTCTCGGCACTCCCAGTCGGCTTCTGCCTCCCGTCGACTGCGCACGTGCACTGAGTTCTGTGCTGCGTGCACACACTTCTGAGTTCTCCGGGTCTACCTCTCACTTGTGCTCTCTATCATCCAGGAGGACACCTACCCGGAAGTACTGCGCAGCCCTGCCATTATTTACTCTGCCTCTTCCGCTTTGCCTGTGTCTCATTTGTGTTCTCAAGTGGTTCTGGCCGCACTTCTGTTCAACGTTCCTTGATCCAGCCCTCGTCCTCCGTCCTGTCTGCTTCTCAGCAATCTGCCTGCTCGTTCCTGTCCTTCGTCCTGCCTGTGTTCTTGTCTGCAGCCTGTCAGTTCTCATCCTCTGTCCAGTCCGTATTTCCGTCCAGCTCGTGTCCTCCGCCCTGCCCGTGTTCCTGTCCCCAGACTGTCTATTCTCTTCCTTTGCCCACTCCGTGTTTCCGTTAGTCACCTTCCTGTCCTTCCTAGCCTACCAGCTGCCGTGGCGATAGTCTCCCACGGGTCTGCCCCTAACGCTCCCTGTATAGGGGGTGGTCCATCTGGTCAGCTCGCCCGTGGGAGGATCGTTGTCACGGTCCAGTGGGTCTACCCCTTAGTAACCCCAGTACAGTCCTCACAGGTTTATCCTGGACTATGTTAATTTTTTCATATGTGACTAATACCGTACAGGCAGGTAGTTACTAACTACTTGACTATTTTGCAGGACAACAATCTCGGAGAGTTGACAGCAATTACGGACCTCTAATGCAGGAAATTCTCCTGTTGGCAGAGAAGCTTCTCTTCCACTCTTCTATGTATACAGGGCATCAAGGCAATGACATGCTGATTTACAGCCGACTCTCAGGTGCCTAATGGGGAGCCAGCTGTTGGTCAGCATGAGGTCAGCAGTAGAGTCATCAATTGAGCTGGCAGAGATTTTGTAGAGCAGAACAGGCAGGTAGTTAGCAACTATCTGCGAGTAACCTATTAGACCCACACAAAAAAATAACCAAAGTAAATAAACTTTGGGGATTTTTTTTTATATGTTTAAACTCACCGATTCTAATTAGATCAGTGGGAGTACAGTTCCTGAGACTAATAGTTCAAAAGACCTCTTAGAAGTGTGCAGCTCAGGAGTCTGGAGAGGACACACAGCGGGAACGGATAAAGTAGAAAGTCAAAGGATTTTTTGCACGCCCATCTCCTGAGATGTACTTGTAAGAGGTCTTTTGGGGTCTGGGTCCTGAGATCCGATCTGCTCAGAATGAAAGGAATAAAACATGTAAAATATCTCCAAAAAGTTAAGTTATTCTTAATATTTAATAGTGCTACTGCCTGCATCTAGGTAGTACTGTGGCTACTGTATGGTCTGCAGTGTGATGATGGCTGGTAACAACAATTTTTAAGGACATACTGGGAGTTACAGGTTCATGTGTAACGATTGTAAATGTTGGGGGCTGACATGACATTGCAATTGATCACTATACTAAACTTGGGGCTGTATTCATAGACTGATGATGGTTCTTGTGCTTTATTCATGTACTGATAATTTGTGTGCTGTATTAATTTACTGACAATGTGTCAGGTGTAGTACTCATGTACTAATGGTGGTTCTGGTGTTGTACTTCTGTACTAATCATGGTTCTAGTGCTGTACTGATGTAATGATTGTGGTACTAGTGCTGTATTCATGTACTAATGGTGTGACTGGTGTTGTACTCCTATATTAAGGATGGTTCGGGTGCTGTGTTCATGTACTGATGGTAGTTCTGGTGCTGTGTTCATGTACTGATGGTAGTTCTGGTGCTGTATTCATGTAAGATGATGGTGTGGTGCTGCATGCCTGCATTAATAATGATTCTGGTGCTACATTTATGTACTGATGATTGTTCTGATGCTGTATTCCTGTACTGATGATGATTCTGGTTCTGTATTCTAACAAGTAAAGGACTACTACACCTGTATTTTGTTAGGAACATTATCCTCTTGAATTTGGAGACAGCAGAAAATGGGAATCCTGCTTTGGAGGGCTGTGTAATCTGTAAAGTGTCACAATTCCTCCACTCAGTGTGAGTTTTGCTGTACTATGGATGCTTGGTCATGGCTCAGTTGTAAGTATTTTGATTGACAGCTCGGCTGTCCAATCTTGTGATGGGTATGCTGAGCTGTCGGTGCTTTGACTGCTCAGCTGTCCAATCTGGGACTGGGAGGTGTGGGACTTTCCATGTGTTCTCTGCTCTGGACATTGCCCAAGCTATTTAACTAAGCTGTTGCCTTTGATCCCTTCCTGCTTCCTGGTGAGTGTTGGCCTGATTTTGTTATTCTGAGTTCTGATCTTCCTTTGCCTGGATCTTGTTCTGCCTATCCCTTTGTCTTGTCCTTTTGCGTTTATCTACTATCTCCTGGTTTTTTTACCCAGGACTGTGACCCAACTTACTCTTTTGTCTTTCCCATTGTGTCCTATGTGCTCGCTTGGTATTGGCCACGAAACATCTGACTTCTCTGCCTCACGGTCTGTCCGTGAGTAGTGACTAATGTCACATGAAGATCCTGTAATCTCATGTAATACTTGTATAACACCTACTGCAATTGTCAAAGAGAATCCCATACCAATGGCTCAAAAAAGCTGCTCTGGAGCTTGCAAGCTAACAGCTTCTACCTGAGTGTGCACACAAAGTAGTACATGAGCTCAATAGAAAGTCAATGGTTCTGAACACAATTTTGACACAACAGTATCCATACCTGACTACTCAATGTTAAAAGTGAGCACTAAAGCCATATTTAAGCCACAGTGCAACATAAATTCTAAATATGGCCCACAGAGGATTTTTATACGAGGTTAAGTTGCAAAGTTGCTTGTTTTTGCAATCACTTTGTTAAATAACTTATTTCACAACTTGAAAGTAAATCTTTAAGGAGTTAAAATAAAGTCCAGTGGCTGAAATTATTCACAGCAAAATAAGTCCCCAATGTAACTGCATAAGGTGCATGGTAGTCACTAATAAAGTGAGTGAAAAAATTCTAAGGGACATAATATACAGCTTTGAAAAAAAATATTATCCCATTTACTGAGTCTGCTGTGAAATAAATGGATGTCAAGCACCAACCAAGCAGCATAAATTTACCCTCCTGAATGATTCACTAACACGATTGTCTGAACAGAAGTTTTCACATCTCCATTTTTATACAATTTACAAACTCTCAATATGTTATTGCTGCCCTGCTAATATGAGCAACCAGATTAAATATTAGCTATTATGCCTCAATGCCTGTAACCTGCGGTAATTCTCCCAGGCCTGTGGGCCCTTGTTTCATGTCTTACCTCTTTCTGTCACTCTCCATCAATGACTTATTGGTCTACACTAGAATTCTATTCATTAAAGTCAGAATTATTCCATTAAAATGTAAATGTGTACAGTACACAAACATGAAACCTCAGGCCTTCGGGTCACTGAAGCTCTAATGCATTTTTGGTTTGCGATATTGAATACACAGCACAGGAATCAAAGCTTTTAGTGTATTTAATCTGATCGTCCTAAAAACATCCAATCATCATAGAAAACAAATTGATTGCAAAGGTTTACATATAAACTCATTAAGGGATGAGCATCAATCAGTTATTCGGGTGAATTGTGTTTGAAATAACATTGTTAAAAAAATGTCATTGAAAATGAATGGGTGGTCTTAATTTCTATTACAAATCATGGAATTGTTAATTACATTTTTTATCTTGGACAATAGTCACCAAACACAATGGTAAAAGGTACAAATTAATATATGCCAGAAAATTAGGTGGTGTTACATTTTTTTATGCAAAAAGGTGCTTTTCGACTTCTTAAACAAAAAGGTTAGAATATGGCTAAAAAAATACTACTAATTCTAGGTGCAGATTGCACTTGTGTCTGCTGTCTAGCACATATGCTCAGGGGGTACGTCCCCAACAGTGCCACAGTCAGGATTGATGCAGAGGCATCCGTCTACCATAGAGGCAGTGGCCACTGTCAAGAGGGATGCCAAGGCATCCACCATAGGAGGTCCATCATAAAAAACATACTGCATGGGATTAATTTCTTTGCAGTTTCTCTCTGTATATTAGTAAGGCTGGGTTCACACTTCAATATGGGCGTCCGTTAGACGGACTACGTTACACCGCGGCATAACGTAGTCAGTTAATGCCGCCATTAATTCCTATGCCGGACGCATCGCTAGCGCATGCCCACAATAGGCGTTATTGAGTGACGGACCCTCGGACGCGGGCTGCAGCGTTTCCGGGTCCGTCACTGCTAGCGCAGATACAGCATCTGCTAGCTCTATCTGTGCTAGCGCGATGACAAATCGGCACTTGCGTTAACAACAGCCCGTTAACACATGTGTTGAACGGGCTGCTGTTAATGCAATGTGAACCTGGCCTAAGCAATATGCAAACAGATACCATCCAGACAGAAGATAAAATAAAAACTTTTGGTTTCTGTCTCTGCATGGTAAATTGGGGCTTACAGCAGCATTACCGTTTTTATTACTTTGGAAATATACTGTATTTTTTTTCTTATGGGGCTAATAGCTTAGAGGCAGTTTGCAGTCTGCCCAACACCGATATCTGCCTGCACAGACCGGTCACAGGCAATTCTGCGGCTTCCGTTGACAGAGCAGCTTCTTCTCTTCTGCTATGCTGTGTTGATCGGGCATCTCTGCAGATGCAAGCTTATTGAAGGCGGCTCCTTACTGCCTAATTGCAGGTAGCCAGCTATCAATCAGCATAACGTTGGCAGTGACGACCCTTCATCAAAGCAGCCCAGAAGAGGGAAGGGCTGCTCTGTTGACATGAGGTCAAATTAAGCCGCAGAATTGTCAGAAAGAGACGTCCATTTCGGCTCTGTGCCAGCAGAAATCGGCGCCCGCAGAACAAGCAGGCAGTTAACAATTACATTCAAGAAAAGAGGAGGGGGGAGAGGGAAGGTTAGGAGCTTGACACGCCGAGACGTGCATCTGTAAACCGTTGCAAATGAATGTAGCTGGTGGGTGCTGTACCTGCTGGTGATTTCAGCTGAAGTGGAAGAAAGAAAAAGGGAATATCCAGCACGTCCATCCAGTGTAAGTAAAATATCCAAAATTTATTGAAGCATTTTAAAAAACAATATTAAAAAACAGCAGTTAACAATTACCTGCCTGTAAGTTCTTAGCCCCATACAAAAAATTACAAAAGTGCACTTATCCGAATCTGAAAACCATAAATGAAAGAAATTATTCTTAAATGGGTACCCGGATTATTGAAAAAAACATTTTCTTTTCCACAAACAATGCTTCTCTTGTCCAACAGTGATGCAGTTTAGCCTCAAATGTAGTCCCATCCATACAATTTGGACCACACAAAAAGACGGCACATGTGCAAAATGTCATTTTGACATTGCAGTGCACTATGTTCATTATATGAGGCGCTTTTGCGGCACGTTTTCAGAAGGATTTCAGGCAATTTCTGTCTGAAATAGATGTCATGTGCAGATACCCTAAATGCTTGTAAAAGTCCCTAAGCTCTCCTTATTCTGCTGCTTATTTTTTTCAATTTTATGCTGCATTGCCCCATTGCACAGATATTCATATTTGTTGCTTTTGGAGCACGGTTAGTGAAATCTCTGCTTGTAGTTCAAGTGGGTGTTTCTTCAGAGTCTTCTCTAGGGTGTGTGCTTCATTCATCCCTGCCACATACTGCCAATCACAGATAGGGAGCTGGACTGGGCAGCGTCTGATTGGTAGGGGTGAAAGCGCACACCCCCAGAGAAGACTCTGGAGAAGCACACAGTTGAAACACGAACAGAGATTTCACATACTGCACTCCACAAGAAACAAGTGTGAATATCTCTGCAATGGAGTGACGCAGCGTAAAATGGAAAAGAGGAGCACAATCGGGTGAGCTCATGGACTTTTACAAAGCATTTAACTCAGTTTTGTGTAGCAAGTCACAGGTCCTGTTTAAGGTCGAAAAACACCTGATTATTTTCTGTTTTTGAGCCTTGGTGTTTTCTCTTGATCTCATGTGACATATTGCTTCACTGATGTCATATGAGTCATAGGCCATCAAAACACAAGAAGAAGCGAGTGCTCTTCAAGGCTGTGACTGCTGTCTATTAATAATATTCAATTGGACATTGATGTAAGCAGAGAAAAACAGTAAAAGCAAGGACAAAGTTTTGCAATTATTTCCATTCAGAAGGGAGGACGGGGAGACACTACCCGGGATGCTTTGCATTGTCTATTTTAGTTCCCCTTGCTGTGAAAGCTGAGGCTATCATGAACCGTCAGATCTAATCATGCCTAATCCGATTGTATGTTCTCATCTTAGTTGTGCTCTGTCACTTTGGATAATAGCGAGAAAAAATAATAAGGAACCAGCATTTAGGGCGACATTATTTACTGATTTATCATTACAAGGAGCTGAATAAATGATTTTTATTGCTAAGAGGAAGCTTTGGGCAACAGCTTTCTTCAAATGCAGTAGGTAAGAAAAATGAAAAAAAAGGAGAAGTTAAATAATATTCATGAACAAGAAGCATCAACGATTGAAAGGCTTTATTAGATAAGGGTATGCCCATCCTCGTGTGTGGCATAGCCTGGCGCTGCTACTAGGGACGTGAGCACAACAAAGGGGTTGACTGTGATAGTTTGTGATATCTGCTCTTCATATTTTATTAATCCTAACCAACCCAGAGTAAAAGATCTATATCTAATGATTCCTTTTATTTTACGTCACCTCCTTGATCTCCCAGGCAATGCTGAAGATTCCGTCTCTCACTTTGTTAATGGAGAAACACTACTGGGACCCTGTGGTGCGATTTCAAAGGCAGAACATGGTCACTTTCCCCAGACTCAGCACAATGATGTTGTGCCGGAGGAATGCTCTCAGAGCCCATGGCGCAGCGCAGAGCTGACACTGCGCACTTTACAAATGTAGGAGATTGTATAACGTTTAGCAACGCCTATCATCACATTGCCGCCAGTGCAGGCGTCTTAGGATTAAAAAGGGAAATGCAACCTCAAAATATAATGTATGCAACAGCTAAAAATCTACACAGAGGCTCATGTAGAAACTATTGTTTCATGCAATATTTTTTGAGATATAGATATATATATATACCGTGTATATATATATATATATATATACATATATATATATATATATTAAACTAGCTTGTTTTATTTTTATTTTTTATACTTTTAATCCTTTTATCCTATTTCCCTTTGCAAAAATAAACAATTAGGGTGGGGGGCAGCAACCTTTAAGCGCATAAAAATGGAATTTTTAATTTTTACATGCCATTGATATTTTGGCATTGGTACAGCACATGTGGGTCCAAGATGAATTCCTTGATGGGAGTAGTTTCCAAAATGGATCCTCAAGGCTCTGCAAATGTAACACGGCATTCGCAATCCATTTCCGTGCAATTTGTGTTACAAAAGTCAAATAACGCGTCTTCCATTCTGTGCCCCGCCATGTGCCCAAAACAATAGATTCCGACCACATATGAGGTATCCCTGTTTTCACTAGAAATTGCGTATCATAACTAATTTTGGGGTGAATTTGCTCTCATTACAAATTGTTGTCATGAAAAAAGTGAGGCTAAAGCAACATTTTAGTTGAAGGAATATAATTTTTCATTTTTTTTATTCCACTTTCCATCAAAGTTCCTTTATACTTCGAAGGGTCCAGTTTTAAAATATCACTTTTGGGAGTTTTCGGACATGTAGGTCCCTCAAAGTGACTTCAAATTTGGATAGGTCTGCAAAAAAAATGACCTAAATTTACCACTGTAATGAAATACAAAGTGTAATGAAAGAAAAAACAGTATCAGCATCACTGGGATTTGAAGAAGCATTCCAATGTTATCCCATAAAGTGAGACATCAGATTTAAAAAAATGGGGCTCTGTCGGGAAGGTCAAAACTGATTTCCAAGGAAAGGGGTTAAGTTTAGCATTTCAAGGGTCCTAACAAAAGATAAGTTGTAGCATCTAAATGTGTGCTTACTACTAAATGATAAGATTGCAGCAAACCAGGCACACTGCATGTTACAGAGATTCCAAACAAATGTTGAACAATATTTTTCTTATTGGTAACATGTGCATCCTGGAACAAACAATAACCATAATAATTAGTCTTTATTGCTGCTAATGGGCATTCATTTAACCCCTCTGTGACCTTAGACATACTATCCCGTCGAGGTGCCCTGGGCTTATCTGACCCTGGACGGGATAGTACGTCATAGCCGATCGGTCGCGCTCACGGGGGGAGCGCGGCCGATCGCGGCCGGGTGTCAGCTGCTTATCGCAGCTGACATCCGGCACTATGTGCCAGGAGCGGTCACGGACCGCCCCCGGCACATTAACCCCTGGCACACCGCGATCAAAGATGATCGCGATGTGCCGGCGGTGCAGGGAAGCACCGCGCAGGGAGGGGGCTCCCTGCGGGCTTCCCTGAGACCCCCGGAGCAACGCGATGTGATCGCGTTGCTGCGAGGGTCTCACCTCCCTCTCTGCTCCCTCCAGCCCCGGATCCAAGATGGCCGCGGATCCGGGTCCTGCAGGGAGGGAGGTGGCTTCACAGAGCCTGCTTAGAGCAGGCACTGTGAAGGCTGCAGCGCTGCATGTCAGATCAGTGATCTGACAGAGTGCTGTGCAAACTGTCAGATCACTGATCTGTGATGTCCCCCCCTGGGACAAAGTAAAAAAGTTAAAAAAAAAATTTCCAAATGTGTAAAAAAAATAAAAAAAAATATTCCAAAATAATGAAAAAAAAAATATATATTATTCCCATAAATACATTTCTTCATCTAAATAAAAAAAAAAAACCAATAAAAGTACACATATTTAGTATCGCCGCGTCCGTAACGACCCGACCTATAAAACTGTCCCACTAGTTAACCCCTTCAGTAAACACCGTAAGAAAAAAAAAAAAAAAACGAGGCAAAAAACAACGCTTTATTATCATACCGCCGAACAAAAAGTGGAATAACACGCGATCAAAAGGACAGATATAAATAACTATGGTACCGCTGAAAGCGTCATATTGTCCCGCAAAAAACGAGCCGCCATACAGCATCATCAGCAAAAAAATAAAAAAGTTATAGTCCTGAGAATAAAGCGATGCAAAAATAATTATTTTTTCTGTAAAATAGTTTTTATCGTATAAAAGCGCCAAACCATAAAAAAAGATATAAATGAGGTATCGCTGTAATCGTACTGACCCGAAGAATAAAACTGCTTTATCAATTTTACCAAACGCGGAACGGTATAAACGCCTCCCCCAATAGAAATTCATGAATAGCTGGTTTTTGGTCATTCTTCCTCACAAAAATCGGAATAAAAAGCGATCAAAAAATGTCACGTGCCCGAAAATGTTTTCAATAAAAATGTCAACTCGTCCCGCAAAAAACAAGACCTCACATGACTCTGTGGACCAAAATATGGAAAAATTATAGCTCTCAAAATGTGGTATTGCAAAAAATATTTTTTGCAATAAAAAGGGTCTTTCAGTGTGTGACGGCTGCCAATCATAAAAATCCGCTAAAAAACTCGCTATAAAAGTAAATCAAACCCCCCTTCATCACCCCCTTAGTTAGGGAAAAATAAAAAAAAATGTATTTATTTCCATTTTCCCATTAGGGCTAGGGTTAGGGCTAGGGTTAGGGCTAGGGTTAGGGCTAGGGTTAGGGCTTGGGCTAGGGTTAGGGCTAGGGTTAGGGCTAGGGTTAGGGCTAGGGTTAGGGTTAGGGCTAGGGTTAGGGTTAGGGCTAGGGTTAGGGCTAGGGTTAGGGCTAGGGTTAGGGCTAGGGTTAGGGCTAGGGTTAGGGCTAGGGTTAGGGTTAGGGTTGGGGCTACAGTTAGGGTTGGGGCTAAAGTTAGGGTTAGGGTTTAGATTACATTTACAGTTGGGAATAGGGTTGGGATTAGGGTTAGGGGTGTGTCAGGGTTAGAGGTGTGGTTAGGGTTACCGTTGGAATTAGGGTTAGGGGTGTGTTTAGATTAGGGTTTCAGTTATAACTGGGGGGTTTCCACTGTTTCGGCACATCAGGGGCTCTCCAAACACGACATGGCGTCCGATCTCAATTCCAGCCAATTCTGCGTTGAAAAAGTAAAACAGTGCTCCTTCCCTTCCGAGCTCTCCTGTGTGCCCAAACAGGGGTTTACCCTCACATATGGGGTATCAGCGTACTCAGGACAAATTGGACAACAACATTTAGGGTCCAATTTCTCCTGCTAACCTTGGAAAAATACAAAACTGGGGGCTAAAATATAATTTTTGTGGAAAAAAAAAATTTTTTATTTGCACGGCTCTGCGTTATAAACTGTAGTGAAATACTTGGGGGTTCAAAGCTCTCACAACACATCAAGACCTTAGGGGGTCTACTTTCCAAAATAGTGTCACTTGTGGGGGGTTTCTACTGTTTAGGTACATTAGGGGCTCTGCAAACGCAATGTGACGCCTGCAGACCATTCCATCTAAGTCTGCATTCCAAATGGCGCTCCTTCCCTTCCGAGCCCTCCCATGCGCCCAAACGGTGGTTCCCCCCCACATATGGGGTATCAGCGTACTCAGGACAAATTGGACAACAACTTGTGGGGTCCAATTTCTCCTGTTACCCTAGGGAAAATACAAAACTGGGGGCTAAAAAATAATTTTTGTGGGAAAAAAATTTTGTTTTATTTTTATGGCTCTGCATTATAAACTTCTGTGAAGCCCTTGGTGGGTCAAAGTGCTCACCACACATCCAGATAAGTTCCTTAGGGGGTCTACTTTCCAAAATGGTGTCACTTGTGGGGGGTTTCAATGTTTAGGCACATCAGTGGCTCTCCAAACGCAACATGGCGTCCCATCTCAATTCCTGTCAATTTTGCATTGAAAAGTCAAACGGCGCTCCTTCCCTTCCGAGCTCTCCCATGCGCCCAAACAGTGGTTTACTGCCACATATGGGGTATCAGCGTACTCAGGACAAATTGGACAACAACTTTTGAGGTCCAATTTATTCTCTTACCCTTGGAAAAATAAAAAATTGGGGGCAAAAATATAATTTTTGTGAAAAAATATGATTTTTTATTTTTACGGTTCTGCATTATAAACTTCTGTGAAGCACTTGGTGGGTCAAAGTGCTCACCACACATCCAGATAAGTTCCTTAAGGGGTCTACTTTCCAAAATGGTGTCACTTGTGGGGGGTTTCAATGTTTAGGCACATCAGTGGCTCTCCAAACGCAACATGGCGTCCCATCTCAATTCCTGTCAATTTTGCATTGAAAAGTCAAACGGCGCTCCTTCCCTTCCGAGCTCTCCCATGCGCCCAAACAGTGGTTTACTGCCACATATTGGGTATCAGCGTACTCAGGACAAATTGGACAACAACTTTTGGGGTCCATTTTCTCCTGTTACCCTTGGTAAAATAAAACAAATTGGAGCTGAAGTAAATTTTTTGTGTAAAAAAGTAAAATGTTCATTTTTATTTAAACATTCCAAAAATTCCTATTAAACACCTGAAGGGTTAATAAACTTCTTGAATGTGGTTTTGAGCACCTTGAGGGGTGCAGTTTTTAGAATGGTGTCACACTTGGGCATTTTCTATCATATAGACCCCTCAAAATGACTTCAAATGAGACGTGGTCCCAAAAAAAAATGGTGTTGTAAAAATGAGAAATTGCTGGTCAACTTTTAACCCTTATAACTCCCTAACAAAAAAAAAATTGGTTCCAAAATTATGCTGATGTAAAGGAGACATGTGGGAAATGTTACTTATTAAGTATTTTGACATATCTCTGTGATTTAATTGCATAAAAATTCAAAGTTTGAAAATTGCGAAATTTTCAAAATTTTCGCCAAATTTCCGTTTTTTTCACAAATAAACGCAGGTACTATCAAAGAAATTTTACCACTATCATGAAGTACAATATGTCATGAGAAAACAATGTCAGAATCACCAGGATCCGTTGAAGCGTTTCGGAGTTATAACCTCATAAAGGGACAGTGGTCAGAATTGTAAAAATTGGCCTGGTCATTGACGTGCAAACCACCCTTGGGGGTAAAGGGGTTAAGAATATATAGAGGAATATAACAGGACAATAAAAAGCACACTTACCTTTGTGTGTCCCGGTTGCTTAATATTTGCCAGCCTGACAATTTGCAATGCAACCATTACAAGTTATGTGAGTTTGTCTTGGAAACTATGAAAGGCCTTACCCCATGATACTTTTCAATTTTACTGTATGCAGGAAGGTGGTATTCATATGCCCCTCACATTTTCTGCAAGTTGTCCAAAGGCTTCTAGGCATTCACAGAGAAGTAATGTCGATTGGTTACTATAACTGAGGTGTGTGATAAACCTTCCAAATCAGTGTTCAGCATATTGACCAAAGGCACGGATTAAGATTTACCTTGTAATGACACCTTAAATCCTGTAAACTGATCTACTCCCATCAGTGTTACCTAAGGACTTATATATGACCTGCAATGGAAAAAGCTGTGCACTTGTGAATATGGCTTTCTTACAATGGACCATTTGTGGAAACTGTTGATTTTATACTGCACACGGAGGACAGGTAGAGAGTGACAGACCCCACACTACACATGGAGGACAGGTAGAGAGTGACAGACCCCACACTACACATGGAGGGAAGGTAGAGCGTGACAGACCCCACACTACACATGGAGGACAGGTAGTGACAGACCCCACACTACACATGGAAGGAAGGTAGAGCGTGACAGACCCCCGCACTACACATGGAGGACAGGTAGAGAGTAACAGACCCCACACTACACATGGAGGACAGGTAGAGAGTGACAGACCCCACACTACACATGGAGGACAGGTAGAGAGTGACAGACCCTGCACTACACATGGAGGACAGGTAGAGAGTGACAGACCCCACACTACACATGGAGGACAGGTAGAGAGTGACAGATCCCACACGACACATGGAGGACAGGTAGAGAGTGACAGACCCCACACTACACACGGAGGACAGGTAGAGAGTGACAGACCCCACACTACACACGGAGGACAGGTAGAGAGTGACAGACCCCACACTACACACGGAGGACAGGTAGAGAGTGACAGACCCCACACTACACACGGAGGACAGGTAGAGAGTGACAGACCCCACACTACACACGGAGGACAGGTAGAGAGTGACAGACCCCACACTACACACGGAGGACAGGTAGAGAGTGACAGACCCCACACTACACACGGAGGACAGGTAGAGAGTGACAGACCCCACACTACACACGGAGGACAGGTAGAGAGTGACAGACCCCACACTACACACGGAGGACAGGTAGAGAGTGACAGACCCCACACTACACACGGAGGACAGGTAGAGAGTGACAGACCCCACACTACACACGGAGGACAGGTAGAGAGTGACAGACCCCACACTACACACGGAGGACAGGTAGAGAGTAACAGACCCCACACTACACACGGAGGACAGGTAGAGAGTGACAGACCCCACACTACACACGGAGGGCAGGTAGAGAGTGACAGACCCCACACTACACACGGAGGGCAGGTAGAGAGTGACAGACCCCACACTACACAAGGAGGACAGGTAGAGAGTGACAGACCCCACACTACACACGGAGGACAGGTAGAGAGTGACAGACCCCACACTACACACGGAGGGCAGGTAGAGAGTGACAGACCCCCCACTACACACGGAGGACAGGTAGAGAGTGATAGACCCCACACTACACACAGAGGACAGGTAGAGAGTGACAGACCCCACACTACACACAGAGGACAGGTAGAGAGTGACAGACCCCACACTACACACGGAGGGAAGGTAGAGAGTGACAGACCCTGCACTACACAAGGAGGGCAGGTAGAGAGTGACAGACCCCGCACTACACACGGAGGGAAGGCAGAGAGTGACAGACCCCACACTACACACGGAGGGCAGGTAGAGAGTGACAAACCCCACATTACACACGGAGGGCAGGTAGAGAGTGACAAACCCCACATTACACATGGAGGGAAGGAAGAGAGTGACAGACCCCACACTACACATGGAGGGAAGGTAGAGAGTGACAGACCCCACATTACACATGGAGAGATGGTAGAGTGACAGACCCCACACTACACATGGAGGGCAGGGAGAGAGTGACAGACCCCACACTACACATGGAGGACATGTAGAGAGTGATAGACCCCCGCACTACACATGGAGGACAGGTAGAGTGACAGACCCCACACTACACATGGAGGGCAGGGAGAGAGTGACAGACCCCGCACTACACTGTGTACAGAATTATTAGGCAAAGTTGTATTTTAGAGGATTATTTTTATTATTGATCAACAACTATGTTCTCAATCAACCCAAAAGACTCATAAATATCAAAGCTTAATATTTTTGGAAGCTGGAGTGGTTTTTTTTTAGATTTGGCTACCTTAGGAGGATATCTGTTTGTGCAGGTAACTATTACTGTGCAGAATTATTAGGCAACGTAACAAAAACCAAATATATTCCCATCTCACTTGTTTATTTTCACCAGGTAAACCAATGTCACTGCACAAAATTTAGAAATAAACATTTCTGACATGCAAAAGCAAAACCCCCCAAAATTAGTGACCAATATAGCCAGCCACCTTTCTTTATGATGACACTCAGCAGCCTCCATCCATAGATTCTGTCAGTTGCTTGATCTGTTTACGATGAACATTGCGTGCAGCAGCCACCACAGCCTCCCAGACACTGTTCCGAGAGGTGGACTGTTTTCCCTCCCTGTAGATCTCATATTTTATGAGGGACCACATGTTCTCTATGGGGTTCAGATCAGGTGAACAAGGGGGCCATGTCATTATTTTTTTCTTCTTTGAGACCTTTACTGGCCAGCCACGCAGTGGAGTAGTTGGAGGCAGGTGATGGAGCATTGTCCTGCATGAAAATCTGAGAGTGACAGACCCTGCACTACACATGGAGGACAGGTAGAGAGTGACAGACCCCGCACTACACATGGAGGACAGGTAGAGAGTGACAGACCCTGCACTACACATGGAGGGAAGGTAGAGAGTGACAGACCCCACACTACACATGGAGGACAGGTAGAGTGACAGACCCCACACTACACATGGAGGGCAGGGAGAGAGTGACAGACCCCGCACTACACATGGAGGGAAGGTAGAGAGTGACAGACCCCACACTACACATGGAGGACAGGTAGAGAGTGACAGACCCCACACTACACATGGAGGACAGGTAGAGAGTGACAGACCCCACACTACACATGGAGGACAGGTAGAGAGTGACAGACCCCACACTACACATGGAGGACAGGTAGAGAGTGACAGACCCCACACTACACATGGAGGGATGGTAGAGAGTGACAGACCCCACACTACACATGGAGGGATGGTAGAGAGTGACAGACCCCACACTACACATGGAGGACAGGTAGAGAGTGACAGACCCCACACTACACACGGAGGACAGGTAGAGAGTGACAGACCCCACACTACACATGGAGGACAGGTAGAGAGTGACAGACCCCGCACTACACATGGAGGACAGGTAGAGAGTGACAGACCCTGCACTACACATGGAGGGAAGGTAGAGAGTGACAGACCCCACACTACACATGGAGGACAGGTAGAGTGACAGACCCCACACTACACATGGAGGGCAGGGAGAGAGTGACAGACCCCGCACTACACATGGAGGGAAGGTAGAGAGTGACAGACCCCACACTACACATGGAGGACAGGTAGAGAGTGACAGACCCCACACTACACATGGAGGACAGGTAGAGAGTGACAGACCCCACACTACACATGGAGGACAGGTAGAGAGTGACAGACCCCACACTACACATGGAGGGATGGTAGAGAGTGACAGACCCCACACTACACATGGAGGGATGGTAGAGAGTGACAGACCCCACACTACACATGGAGGACAGGTAGAGTGACAGACCCCACATTACACATGGAGGACAGGTAGAGAGTGACAGACCCCACACTACACATGGAGGACAGGTAGAGAGTGACAGAGCCCACACTACACATGGAGGACAGATAGAGAGTGACAGACCCCACACTACACATGGAGGACAGGTAGAGAGTGACAGACCCCACACTACACATGGAAGGGAAGTAGAGAGTGACAGACCCCACACTACACATGGAGGACAGGTAGAGAGTGACAGACCCTGCACTACACATGGAGGGAAGGTAGAGAGTGACAGACCCCACACTACACATGGAAGGGAGGTAGAGAGTGACAGACCCCACACTACACATGGAGGACAGGTAGAGAGTGACAGACCCTGCACTACACATGGAGGACAGGTAGAGAGTGACAGACCCCACACTACACATGGAAGGGAGGTAGAGAGTGACAGACCCCACACTACACATGGAAGGGAGGTAGAGAGTGACAGACCCCACACTACACATGGAGGACAGGTAGAGAGTGACAGACCCTGCACTACACATGGAGGGAAGGTAGAGAGTGACAGACCCCACACTACACATGGAAGGGAGGTAGAGAGTGACAGACCCCACACTACACATGGAGGACAGGTAGAGAGTGACAGACCCTGCACTACACATGGAGGACAGGTAGAGAGTGACAGACCCCACACTACACATGGAAGGGAGGTAGAGAGTGACAGACCCCACACTACACACGGAGGGCAGGTAGAGAGTGACAGACCCTGCACTACACATGGAGGGAAGGTAGAGAGTGACAGACCCCACACTACACATGGAGGACAGGTAGAGAGTGACAGACCCCACACTACACATGGAGGACAGGTAGAGTGAAAGACCCCACACTACACATGGAGGACAGGTAGAGAGTGACAGACCCCACACTACACATGGAGGACAGGTAGAGTGAAAGACCCCACACTACACATGGAGGACAGGTAGAGAGTGACAGACCCCACACTACACATGGAGGACAGGTAGAGAGTGACAGAGCCCACACTACACATGGAGGACAGGTAGAGAGTGACAGACCCCACACTACACATGGAGGACAGGTAGAGAGTGACAGACCCCACACTACACATGGAAGGGAGGTAGAGAGTGACAGACCCCACACTACACATGAAGGACAGGTAGAGAGTGACAGACCCCACACTACACATGAAGGACAGGTAGAGAGTGACAGACCCCACACTACACATGAAGGACAGGTAGAGAGTGACAGACCCCACACTACACATGAAGGACAGGTAGAGAGTGACAGACCCCACACTACACATGGAGGACAGGTAGAGAGTGACAGACCCCACACTACACATGAAGGACAGGTAGAGAGTGACAGACCCCACACTACACATGAAGGACAGGTAGAGAGTGACAGACCCCACACTACACATGAAGGACAGGTAGAGAGTGACAGACCCCACACTACACATGAAGGACAGGTAGAGAGTGACAGACCCCACACTACACATGAAGGACAGGTAGAGAGTGACAGAGCCCACACTACACATGGAGGACAGGTAGAGAGTGACAGACCCCACACTACACATGGAGGACAGGTAGAGAGTGACAGACCCCACACTACACATGAAGGACAGGTAGAGAGTGACAGACCCCACACTACACATGGAGGACAGGTAGAGAGTGACAGACCCCACACTACACATGGAGGACAGGTAGAGAGTGACAGACCCCACACTACACATGGAGGACAGGTAGAGAGTGACAGACCCCGCACTACACATGGAGGGATCGGATGATGATCCAGTGTCGGGGAATTTTCTACCATTTTACATTATTTTGTGATTGCTCTTGCAACTCAGTGAGGAAAAATGCTACCTGCCTGGTCATAAAGGGGCTAATGGCAGTGACAATATTTGGCTGCACTTTGTCACTATTCTTGAAGGCAGAGTCACATTATTAGTGGAGTATATCTAAGGGTATGTGCACACGTTGCGGTTTTTGCGCTGTGGATCCGCAGCAGTTTTCCATGTGGTGTACAGTACAATGTTATCCTATGGAAAACAAAAACCGCTGTGCACATGCTGCGGAAAAAAACGCGCGGAAACGATGCGATTTATTTTCCGCAGCATGTCAATTCTTTGTGCGGAATCCGCAGCGGTTTGGCACCTGCTCCATATTAAAAATCCACAGGTGTCTAAAACCGCAGTGGAAACCGCACAAAAAACCACGATATAGCCTCTGTCAGGCTGGGCAGTAATATTACATCCTGCCAGCAACGACTCAATTCCCTACTAGAAAAACAAATAAACATTAAGTAAAAACAAATAAGACGAAAACAACAAGCATAGGAGTATTCCCGAAGAGCCCCTCACAGACGCTACCGCGCAGGTGCAGAGCCCAATGTGCCGACTCCGCAATCAATCACTGTGCATTCACTTCACAGCTCGCGAGCGCCTCCTAGAGGACACTGTGAGATTTTACGTCAGCGGAAGCACAGTGGCTCTGGCTCAGTAGTCTCAGCTTCCGGGGGACTGAGTTTCCCGTGCACCGGAACCAGTGTGGTCGGAGGTTGTAGCAGCAGAGATCTGCTCTGTACCGGCAGTGCGCGGGGACTGCGGCCATGGCCTCTAACGTGAGTATAGCTGTGCCCGTGCTGCGGCGGCACCGCGCCGTGTGTATGGCGGGCGCACATCCCGGCTTCTGCTCATTGCACCGCTGAAGGTGGTGTACTGTCCAGATAAATGCCGTCTGTTCCATTGTTTTCCGTTATCAGCTAGTTCCCTTGTGCGTCCCCTCCCCCCACAGCACAGCAGTGTCATCTCTGCCGTGGATTCCAGTGAATGGCTACAAATAGGGAGCATGGAGGAGGCCCCAGGAGTGCCTGTAACCATGGAAACACATAGGCCTGCGTAGGTGCTGTATGCACAGGAGTTGTGTGATGGGGATGGCAGCATATCTTCCAAGCCGGGACCTCGGTGCCACAGGCTCATTATCCTGCTGATCAGCGGGGTCTCCTGTGTCAGACCCCCATGTGTGTGGATGGTGTCAGAATGTCCAATTACATGGCCGGTCTTAATGGGACAGAATCAAGACTCCGGGCAGTGATACCTGGCCGCCAGGCCTGCCAATCTCTTACCTTGTGGTGTCCCCCTCTGGGACTCTGATTAGCCGGGGCTGGCGCAGCATCGTCTGTGTGTCATGTTGCTCCAGAAGTCACATGCCACGCTGGGGACGCCGGAAGGTAAGAGATTCGTGGCCAGGAGTCACTGCCCGGATGTGGACCAGAGCCCTACAAATCAGTCTGCTGTCATCAGGTATTTGCTATGTAATCTGATGTGCAGGCAGAGACCCTGATTCCTGCCAGATGTCACATAATGAGCTGATAGCTGCAGTTTTGATAAAATCTCTGTTTTCTCTGCTGCAGACCTAGCAGTGCTCTGAATGCTGAGCCCAGTGTAACCCGCACACATCACTGATCAGACAAAGCTGCATTGACAGTTTCCATTCACGACATATAAAATCTAAACCCTTTAAATGGCCGTGCAGGACTTTTCCACTGATGACCATGAATATAAGATCGGTGGAGATTCCACACCTGGCGCCCCCACCGATCAGCTAATATCTGTTTATTTTCTATCATTTGGGTTTGTTCCACTTTTAGTTTTACTGTGCGGTGTAAATGACGTGTTTGAGGAGTTTGGGGGTTTTTGTATGAAAAACGACATCATCACAAATCCAGAAGCTGCAGGTTCTTCGTAGCACAGTGTCGGTGCGCAGGCTGCTCAGGTGCGGTGCAGCAGAGGGCATGTTGGTTTTAGCCACGTTGTATACTGATCCAGTTTAATTTTTGAGTCTTTTTTTTTTTTTTTGTGATACATGGGGCCTAATTTTCATCTAATTTTTATATCCTTTTTTTTCCCTTCTCGGAGGAGGATATAAAGAAATACACGTTTATAGGAAACACATGTCTACGTGTCACCTTTTGTTTAGATTTTTGTATTACATCTAAGGACAACTATAAAATATTTTAGATTGTATAATAATTATTTGTATATGCTGGACGGTGGTTCAGACGGGCAGTGTCTCTTATTAGTTTATTTTAAGTTATATTTTACTTTTATTTTCTTGAATTTTATTTAAGTTTTTTCATTAACTTCACACACTGCCCTCCCACTACCCTCCATAGGGTCTTCAAAAAAGACCTTTGTGGGGAATTTTAGGATAATACAGCCTTTGCTGATTTTTCCTGTAACTGGGGCTGGTATATTAGCCCAAGTTACAGGGAGAATTCACACTGGGCTTCCTACGACCCAGCAGCTCCTCCATACACATAGGGGGTCACTTAGTGAGTGGAGCACTGATGGTGCTTAATAATTTGTATAGATGAACACTGGCTCAGCTTCAGAAGGCAAAAAAAAGGTAATAAGCTCTGTTTGCCCTTTCTATGGGGAGTCCCCAAATGTTATCTGATCTGTTTTGTCTGCTGGATGTGACAGTTATGTTGTGTGCACCCCTGTCCTAACTTCACAGCGTCCCTGCTTTCAGCTTTGTGGATTTGGTATGATCCTCAATGTGGAATGAACTATCATATATGGGCGAATATTAAACTTTTAATATTTGCAGATTGAGGACTCTGGGACATAAGATCTGACAGCTGCTTATGCCGCCCTGTTGGATTGCATTACACGTCTGTCTAGTACTTAGTCCTAGCTTTACATGGCATAATAATATATATTTCTACCATTGGTCTTCAGGAATTCCGGACTGATGTGGACCTTGCATGTAGGGCTGCGGAGGAGTTTGTAAGTCTGTATTATGAAACCATTGACAAGAGGAGAAGGGTAAGCTGGACGTTTATCTTCTGCTGTCAGATTCTGTAAAGTAGACGGAATTAGTCACAGATTGTGTACAGGACCTCAAGACTAGTTCCTAAATGGTGCTCGATACTTAAACTTCGGACACATCCAGTATTTTACATCAGTATTTGTAAGCCAAAACCAGGAGTGGAACAATCAGAGGAAAAGTATCATAGAAACACGTCAGCACTTCTGTATTTATCACCCACTCCTGGTTTTGGCTTATAAATACTAATGTGAAATCCTGACCAAATACTGAATGTGTGAACATGGCGTTGAGGCGGTCATGCACATTATACTAAGTATAAATAAAAATTATTATTATAAGGATGGCTGAGCACCGCCGTACACATACTGACCAGTCATCCGATATGGATTGGGGGCTCCCTCCACCCATATCGGGGGTATAAAAAGGATCCCTCTGTTCTTCCTGGAGATAAGTCGTCTCCAGAGATGTCTGACAGTTGCTTACTGTCGCCCCGTGTGACTGCTGCAGTCAATCACTGACCTCAGTGGTCTTGTACAGTGTTGAGGCCAGAGATCGACTACGTTAGTCACATGGGTAGATCGGACATCATTGTTGCAAACGAGTAACTGCACTGGATCGACTGTCAATGTAATCATTGAATAACCAGTTCAAGATCGCTCCATTTACCCTTATTCCTGACTGGGCGTATTATTATTGGGGGGGGGGGGGGGGTTGTACATGCGGTATAAAAAGCTGTAAAAAAAAATTCTCTTTCAGATATTTAAATAGTTTTTGTCTTTTTTTGTGATACATAAGGCTTCACCTGTATGTATTTTCTCTTATTTTTCTAGATATTGGTGGAAAATTAAGGGAAATAAGTGTCAGGTTTTTTTTAACTTTTTTCACTAAAATAAAGTTATGATCACAAAGAATTGCTAAACTACATTAAAAATTCCCCATTCTGTAACAAATATTTTTATATAGTGGACATATGGATTTGGATTGACAGTGGTCTCTTTTTACCTGTTAAATGTAATATAAATATATAAATTATATTTTACTCATTATTCTCACACGAAGTTATAAAAGATCTTGGGGGGGGGTATTTAAATATTGAAATATTTTTATTTTCTTCTCCTTTCCCTGGCTTGAGTGAGCCACATGCCGTAAATTTGGAGCTAAAGGTACCTTCATACTAAACGACGCTGCAGCGATCCAGACAACGATCCGGATCACTGCAGCGTCGCTGTTTGGTCGCTGGAGAGCTGTCACACAGACCGCTCTCCAGCGACCAACGATGCCGGTAACCAGGGTAAACATCGGGTTACTAAGCGCAGGGCCGCGCTTAGTAACCCGATGTTTACCCTAGTTACCATCCTAAAAGTAAAAAAAACAAACGCTTCATACTTACCTTCCGCTGTCTGTCCCCGGCGCTGTGCTTCTCTGTACTGGCTGTGAGCACAGCGGCCGGAAAGCACAGCGGTGACGTCACCGCTCTGCTTTCCGGCCGCTGTGCTCACAGTGAGTGCAGGAAAGCACAGCGCCGGAGGACAGACAGCTGAAGGTAAGTATGAAGCGTTTGTTTTTTTTACTTTTAGGATGGTAACCAGGGTAAACATCGGGTTACTAAGCGCGGCCCTGCGCTTAGTAACCCGATGTTTACCCTGGTTACCAGTGAAGACATTGCTGAATCGGTGTCACACACGCCGATTCAGCGATGTCAGCGGGAGAGCCAGCGACCAAATAAAGTTCTGGCCTTCTAGCCCCGACCAACGACATCACAGCAGGATCCTGATCGCTGCTGCGTGTCAAACTGAACGATATCGCTAGCCAGGACGCTGCAACGTCACGGATCGCTAGCGATATCGTTTAGTGTGAAGGTACCTTTACCCTGTCCCTGACGCCTCCCACCCAACAACTCTGTAACATCGGTGTTCTGTGCGAACAGACAGCACATGAGCCAAAATTATATCACATAACTTTTGGTTTGGGGCCAGAAAAATCCAACAGGGCAATCTTAATAAAACCAGAACTTTATTGTATCCACATGCAAATGCCAAAGTGTTTCCAACCAAATTAAGGGTTTTGGTCATAGTTGCGACTAATGACCCAGATGAGGTCTGAAATGCATGAGTGGTTTTTCCTTGTGTCTTTGTGGCTGTCCTGTTATTAATGCATCGGTGTTGTTGGTTGCACTGTACTTAGCAGACTGCAGAATGAGTCATTTAGTGAGCTGTCTTCTGATGGCAGCGTCTGTCATTGTTATCTATCTTCTGATTTCCTGTAACTTTATTTATGACCGCATGAAAGTTTAAGCTTATTATGGTCATAATTTAAATCAGAATAGAAAAAGTAGAAAGCTAAAGCTCAATTACACCTCTTATAACCTCTGCAGTCAGAACGATCTCAGTGATGGACTCTCTGGTAACTTATTGTGCAGCCAGCTATGTACAGTGACGCGTAGAAGCAAATCATGTAGTATTTGAATGAATCCCATTTGCATGATAATTAGCCAAATACCGTATTTTTCGAATTATAAGACGCATCCCAAATTTTGAGGAGAAACATAGGAAAAAAAATTTTTTTTTTAATAAAATGGTGGTGCTTCTTATAATCCATGCATCTTATTGCTTACCGTGGGAGATGGCTGCGGTGAAGCGGGGTCGCTGCTGGAGGAGGCAGGAGTGGGGTGATGCTGCAGGCCACAGGTTGAGATGAGGGGGTGTTCCGATGTGCGTGGCACCGCTTCGGGTGTCTGGCGGTGCTGCGGGGGTCTCCGGCACTGCTGCTGTCTCCGGTGCTGCTGAGATCTCATCTCCCGAGATCTTGGTGCTGAGATCTCCATCTGCATATGCGCCGCCCCGGCGGCCATTTTCCCGGAGTCCACCGCACAGGAAACCATGGAATTGCGGGGGGCTCTGACTTTTCACAAAATGTCAGCATAGCCCCTCGCTGCACCGAAGACAGCTGCAGCAGCGCTGGAGACACTTGCAGCACCGCCGGGCACCCTGCAGCACCGCCGGACACCCCCTCATCCCAGCCTGCAGCAATGGTGTCGGAAAGGTATATCCGCATTATAAGATGCACCCTCATTTTCCCCCAAAATTTTTGGGGAAAAAAGTGCATCTTATAATCCGAAAAATACGGTATGTGTGTGTGTGTGTGTGTATATATATATATTTGTGATAATGTGTGCAAAACTGTAAAGCGCTGCGGAATATGTTAGCGCTATATAAAAATAAAGATTATTATAAAAAAAAAATAAAGATTATTATTTGTGTGTCTATCTATCTCTCAAATTATCTATGTATATGTTCAGAAATTATATGGGATACATTGGGATACATTGAGTGAAGTTTTAATTCTTTTTTTTTTTTTTCTTGTAGCAACTTACAAAACTGTATATGGACACCGCAACTTTGGTTTGGAATGGCAATCCGATTTCTGGACAGAATGCCCTTATTGAGTTTTTCGATATGTTACCGTCGAGCGAATTTTCAGTGACTATGTTTGATTGTCAGCCAGTCCACGGTGAGAATGCTTCAACTTTAATATAATTAGACTGCACAATACTAGGACAGAATTCAAAGTGCCATTGTGCAGTGGAGTAGTTTGCCCACTAGAGGGCGCACGCGATCTGTAACAGTTGATTAATGAAAATGAAGTGATGAAAGTGGTACAATAGTGATCGCCACAAGCCTGGAGTCGGGAATGGCGCAGTGACCAAATAGATTCCTAGTCTATTTACAAGTGGCAGGATTTTTGCAGCCCCTCAAATTAAAACCGCATTCAATACAAACTTACCCCTACCCTACATGTGATCTAATTTTTTACAGAATTGCAAATTTGAGCCCGTATTAACCCGTTTCCCAAGGTGCGGTGTACATGTAAGTGACACATTGGGTGTATGGAGCACGCTGAAGAGCTCAGCCTGCCTGGAATAGCAGCGATCGGAGCAATGCCGCAATCATTGTATTTTCTACTCAGTCCCTGAAAGCAGGAATTTAAGATGCATGGTATCGGGGTTTGCTGCCTCAACCAACCCACCTGCGTAACGAGATCGCAGCTTGTTAATGGGTTCTCATGGCAGCTAAGGACTTGCTGGAGGCCCCAGTTACTGCCATTTTGGTACGACATCTCATAGGAGATGGTGATTTATACTATATTTACTGCAATACTATGGTATATGCCGTATATACGGTAGTTTAAGTTATAAGACGATCGTAGGTTCATGTCTCTGAGATTTTTTTTTTTAAAAAAAAGTTTTATAAAAATCTGAATCGCCCAGTTTAACATTTTTTAAAAGTGAACATATTTGGTATTGCAGCATCAATAAATGTAAAATTAATGGTGATCATTAAAGTAGCTTGCACAAAGAATTGTTTAAAGGGCTTGTCTGTAACCAGTTAATAACCTATACATTGGGTTAGGTTGGCACCTTCATCAATCAGTTACCTGCTCTAGCAATGACTTGCTGTAAGTAATGTATGGAGCGAACCCCACAGCCCATACAGTTAGTGGCAGATGCCCGGTCTGTATGTAGCATGTAGAATTCAGGGAGAGGGAGGGAACTCCCTCTCCCTTCCGATCCACAACATCATCGCGGAGGCCCGATCGTTCATATGTGACCTGAGGTCATCATGGCGACATCCGGGTCACCGGACTATGGCAAGCCCCTTGGACCATGTGCAGAGTAAGTTCTAAGATACTTGTATCGGTGTAGAACTGAGTTACAAACCATGGCAATGCTTCTGCATGGCAATGGTTTATAACAACGATCAGGTATTTCTACATTCAGCAGAAATTGTGTGACAAATTTTGATGCCATTTTTACACATTTCCCAGTGCGAAAAAGTAAAATCTGGGGCTAAAACAAAATTTTGGTAGTAAAAATGTTATTTTTTTCTTCTTCACTGCTTAATGGTATTAAATTCTATGACTCACCCGTGGTGTCAATATGATCATTGCACCCCTAGATGAATTCATCGAGAGGTGTAGTTTGTAAAATGGGGTTACTTATGGGGGGTTCTGCTGTTCTTGCACCTCAGGGGCTGTCCCAATGGATCATGGCACCCACAAGCCATAACAAGTAAAGTCTGTACTATAATATGGCGCTCCTTCCCTTCCACCGTGCCTGAAGTCTTTCCTGATTACATGTAGGGTATTGGCCCACTCAGGACAAATTTTTACAACAAACAGGTCCATTTTTTTCCTATTAGCCCTTACAAAAGTTAAAAACTTAGGGCTAAAACAACATTTTGGTGGTAAAAATCAAAATTATTCATTCTTCACCACCCAATGGTATAAAATTTTGTGAGGCACATGTGGTGACGATACACCCCTAGATGATTTCATTGGTGGTGTGGTCGTGGGAATTTCTGCTGTATTGGCACTTCAGGGGCTCTGCCAACATTTATATGGCACCCTCAAACCAGTCCAGAAAAATCTGAACTTCAACTTGGCGCTTCTTCACTTCTGAGCTTTGCACTGTGCCTCAAAGGAAATTTTCGACCAAATATGGGGTATCTATGTACTCAGCAGAAATTGCACAACAAATTTTGGGGGCCATTTACTACTGCCATCCTTGTGAACATGAAAAAATTGGGGCTAAAACCACATTTTTGTGAGGGGGGAAAAATATTATTTTCACAGATCAACATTGTAAAATTTGGTGAAGCTTCTGTGGGTTCAAGGGCTCACCACACATCTAGACAAATTCCTTGGGGGGGTCTAGTTTCCAAAATGGGGTCACTTGTGGGGGGTTTCCACTGTTTAGGCACATCAAGGGCTCTTCAAACGCAACATGGCGACTGCTGAATTCCAACCAATTTTGCATTTTCAAAGTCAAGTGGCGCTCCTTCCCTTCTGAGTCCTGCCGTGCGCCCAAACAGTAGATTCCCCTCACATATGGCGTATTCAGGAGAAATTGCACAACAAATGTTTGGGTCCATTTTTTCCTGTTACCCTTGTCACATTGCTTAAGTTCCTGTGAAGCACCTGAAGGGTTAATAAAGTCCTTGAATGTGGTTTTGAGCACCTTGAGGGGTGCAGTTTTTAGAATGGTGTCACTTTGGGGTATTTTCTGTCATATAGATGCCTGAGTCACCTCAAATGCTATGTGGTCCCTAAAAAAAAAATTTTTTAAAAAATTGTAAATTTTGTTGGAAAAACGAGAACCGGCTGGTCAACTTTTTAACCATTATAACTTCCTAACAAAATTATGGTTCAAAAATTGTGTTGATGTAAAGTAGACAAATGTTATTTCTGAACAATTTTGTGTGACAACTCTGTTGTAAGGCCATAAAAACTAAAAGTTTGAAAATTGCAACATTTTCACCAAATTTCCAATTTATTCACAAATGGTCACATTGAACAAATTTTACCACTGTCATGAAGTACAATATGCCATGAAAAAAACAGTCTCCGAATCAGTGGATACGTTGAAGTGTTCCAGAGTTAGAATTTGGCCTAGTCATGAAGATGAAAACAAGCTTGGGGCAGTAAAGGGGTTAAAATAAATATAGTAGATACCTCCTGCATCCAGTGTTCCTAGTGATGGGACTTCTTGTGTCACGTACCAGCTGCAGCCAATGAGTTGCCGCTTGTCAGCTGCAGCCTTTACTAGTTCGTCAGCGTGGACGTCCGCATTGACAGAATATTGATGACCTGCAGCTGACACGTGACACAACACTCTTCGTAAACAGTGTCACCAACAATGCTGGAATGGCACTGCTGTGGGAGGCAAGTAGCTACTGTTTTTATTTTGATTGGGATCTTGTATTGATTATGTAGGAGTTGTCCACTTCTTGGCAACCCCTGTCATGCCTCTACTTGCTGGATAGTTACCAGCCATGCCCCCCTCTTTCAGTATCCCATTACTTTGCTTAAGCGGTGTGCCAGCACGATACCACACAAATAGTTTGGGTCGCATCCTCTGCTTGATCCACTTCCTTTAGAACCCTGTCTATGTTTAAAAAAAAAAAAGGGATAAAAATTCCTTAGTTCAGAAGCACATGACTTACATGTTTTAAACCTCTACAAGGCTTATCATAACAACAGTGTAATTTAAGAGCTTAAAGGAGTATTCTCAAGTTATTAAATTGCTTTAATTAGACAGCATGAAAATAAGCAGGTTTGCAATTGAGTTCATTTTTTTTCTATCTGCTGTCATTCTCCTGCAATGAGAGCTTTTATCTTTCATAGTGCACAGCTGGTTCCATGGAACTCGGCCACTATCAACAGCTGAATGTGTTAGGCTACTTTCACACTAGCGTCGGAATCTCCCCGTCGCAATGCGTCGGGCAGAGATTCCGACGCTAGCGTTTGACGCACTGCACAACGGAAGCAGCGGATGCATTTCTACGGCGCATCCGCTGCCCCATTGTGAGGTGCGGGGAGGTGGGGGCGGAGTTCCGGCCGCGCATGCGTGGTCAGAAAAAGCGGTCCGTCAGGAGCAAAAAACGTTACATTTAACGTTTTTTGCTCCCGGCGGTCCGCCACAACACGGCGCAACCATCGCATGACGGTTGCGACGTGTGGCAAAGCGTCGCAATGCGTCGCTAATGTTAATCTATGGGGCAAAAACGCATCCTGCAAACAACTTTGCAGGATGCGTTTTTTGCCATAAACGACGCATTGCGACTTCTGGCAAAAGACGCCAGTGTGAAAGTAGCCTTACAGTAAAACTTGTGCTGAGCTTTATAGTTCTATTAATACTACAACTCTGCTACTCAACAGAACGGTCACTCCAGGAGGAGAGCCCGCCGTCCCAGAAATTAAGGAGACTGTTCGAGACTCTCAATAGATAACTTCAGAATACCCTTTTAACCCCTTTCTGCCATTAGACGTACTATTCCGTCCATGTGGGGTGGGCCCTACTTCCCAAAAACGGAATAGTACGTCATAGGCGATCGGCCGCGCTCACGGGGGGAGCGCGGCTGATCGCAGCCGGGTGTCAACTGCTTATCGCAGCTGACATCCGGCACTATGTGCCAGGAGCGGTCACGGACCGCCCCCGGCACATTAACCCCCGGCACACCGCGATCAAACATGATCGCGATGTGCCGGCGGTGCAGGGAAGCATCGCGCAGGGAGGGGGCTCCCTGCGGGCTTCCCTGAGACCCCCACAGCAACGCGATGTGATCGCGTTGCTCCGGGGGTCTCCTACATTCCTCCCTGCAGCAAGTCCCGGATCAAAGATGGCCACGGATCCGGGTCCTGCAGGGAGGGAGGTGGCTTACCAAGTGCCTGCTCAGAGCAGGCACTTGGTAACGCTGCAGCGCTCTGAGACAGATCGGTGATCTGTCAGAGTGCTGTGCAAACTGGCAGATCACCGATCTGTATTGTCCCCCCCCTGGGACAAAGTAAAAAAGTTTTAAAATTTTTTTACAAGTGTGTAAAAAAAAAAATAAAATAAAAATTCCTAAATAATGAAAAAAATATATATATATTATTCCCATAAATACATTTCTTTATCTAAATAAAAAAAACAAAACAATAAAAGTACACATATTTAGTATCGCCGAGTCCGTAACGAACCGACCTATAAAACTGTCCCACTAGTTAACCAGTAAACACCGTAAGAAAAAAGAAAAAAAAAAAAGACAAAAAACAACGCTTTATCATACCGCCGAACACAAAGTGGAATAACACGTGATCAAAAAGACAGATATAAATAACCATGGTACCGCTGAAAGCGACATCATGTCCCGCAAAAAACGAGCCACCATACAGCATCATCAGCAAAAAAATAAAAAAGTTATAGTCCTGAGAATAAAGCGATGCAAAAATAATTATTTTTTCTATAAAATAGTTTTTATCGTATAAAAGCGCCAAAACATAAAAAAAATGATATAAATGAGGTATCGCTGTAATCGTACTGACCCGAAGAATAAAACTGCTTTATCAATTTTACCAAACGCGGAACGGTATAAACGCCTCCCCCAAAAGAAATTCATGGATAGCTGGTTTTTGGTAATTCTGCCTCACAAAAATTGGAATAAAAAGTGATCAAAAAATGTCACGTGCCCGAAAATGTTACCAATAAAAACGTCAACTCGTCCCGCAAAAAAGAAAGACCTCACATGATTCTGTGGACTCAAATATGGAAAAATTATAGCTCTCAAAATGTGGTAACGCAAAAAAATATTTTTTGCAATAAAAAGCGTCTTTCAGTGTGTGACGGCTGCCAATCATAAATATCCGCTAAAAAAACAGCTATAAAAGTAAATCAAACCCCCCTTCATCACCCCCTTAGTTAGGGAAAAATTAAAAAAATGTATTTATTTCCATTTTCCCGCTAGGGTTAGGGCTACAGTTAGGGTTAAGGCTACAGTTAGGGTTGGGGCTAAAGTTAGGGTTAGGGTTTGGATTACATTTGCGGTTGGGAATAGGGTTGGGATTAGGGTTAGGGGTGTGTCTGGGTTAGAGGTGTGGTTAGGGTTACCGTTGGAATTAGGGTTAGGGGTGTGTTTGGATTAGGGTTTCAGTTATAATTGGGGGGTTTCCACTGTTTAGGCACATCAGGGGCTCTCCAAACGCGACATGGCGTCCGATCTCAATTCCAGCCAATTCTGCGTTGAAAAAGTAAAACAGTGCTCCTTCCCTTCCGAGCTCTCCCGTGTGTCCAAACAGGAGTTTACCCCAACATATGGGGTATCAGCGTACTCAGGACAAATTGGACAACAACTTTTGGGGTCCAATTTCTCCTGTTACCCTTTGGAAAATACAAAACTGGGGGCTAAAAAATAATTTTTGTGGGAAAAAATTTTTGTTTTATTTTTACGGCTCTGTATTATAAACTTCTGTGAAGCTCTTGGTGGGTCAAAGTGCTCACCACACATCTAGATAAGTTCCATAGGGGGTCTACTTTCCAAAATGGTGTCACTTGTGGGGGGTTTCAATGTTTAGGCACATCAGTGGCTCTCCAAACGCAACATGGCGTCTCATCTCAATTCCTGTGAATTTTGCATTGAAAAGTCAAATGGCGCTCCTTCCCTTCCGAGCTCTCCCATGCGCCCAAACAGTGGTTTACCCCCACATATGGGGTATCAGCGTACTCAGGACAAATTGTATAACAACTTTTTGGTTCCAATTTCTTCTCTTACCATTGGGAAAATAAAAAATTGGGGGCGAAAAGATAATTTTTGTGGAAAAAAAAAATGATTTTTATTTTTACGGTTCTGCATTATAAACTTCTGTGAAGCACTTGGTGGGTCAAAGTGCTCACCACACCTCTAGATAAGTTCCTTAGGGGGTCTACTTTCCAAAATGGTGTCACGTGTGGGGGGTTTCAATGTTTAGGCACATCAGGGGCTCTCCAAACGCGACATGGCGTCCTATCTCAATTCCAGCCAATTCTGCGTTGAAAAAGTAAAACAGTGCTCCTTCCCTTCCGAGCTCTCCCGTGTGTCCAAACAGGAGTTTACCCCAACATATGGGGTATCAGCGTACTCAGGACAAATTGGACAATAACTTTTGGGGTCCAATTTCTCCTGTTACCCTTTGGAAAATACAAAACTGGGGGCTAAAAAATAATTTTTGTGGGAAAAAATTTTTGTTTTATTTTTACGGCTCTGTATTATAAACTTCTGTGAAGCTCTTGGTGGGTCAAAGTGCTCACCACACATCTAGATAAGTTCCATAGGGGGTCTACTTTCCAAAATGGTGTCACGTGTGGGGGGTTTCAATGTTTAGGCACATCAGGGGCTCTCCAAACGCAACATGGCGTCCCATCTCAATTCCAGTCAATTTTGCATTAAAAAGTCAAATGCCGCTCCTTCGCTTCCAAGCTCTGTCATGTGCCCAAACAGTGGTTTACCTCCACTTATGGGGTATCGGCGTACTCAGGACAAATTGTACAGCAAGGTTTGGGGTCCATTTTCTCCTGTAACCCTTGGTAAAATAAAACAAATTGGAGCTGAAGTAAATTTTTTGTGAAAAAAAGTTAAATGTTCATTTTTATTTAAACATTCCAAAAATTCCTGTGAAACGCCTGAAGGGTTAATAAACTTCTTGAATGTGGTTTTGAGCACCTTGAGGGGTGCAGTTTTTAGAATGGTGTCACACTTGGGTATTTTCTATCATATAGACCCCTCAAAATGACTTCAAATGAGATGTGGTCCCTAAAATAAAATGGTGTTGTAAAAATGAGAAATTGCTGGTCAACTTTTAACCCTTATAACTTATAATTTTGGTTCCAAAATTGTGCTGATGTAAAGTAGACATGTGGGAAATGTTACTTATTAAGTATTTTGTGTGACATATCGCTGTGATTTAATTGCATAAAAATTCAAAGTTGGAAAATTGCGAAATTTTCAAAATTTTCGCCATATTTCCGTTTTTTTCACAAATAAACGCAGGTAATATCAAAGAAATGTTACCACTATCATGAAGTACAATATGTCACGAGAAAACAATGTCAGAATCACCGGGATCCGTTGAAGCGTTCCAGAGTTATAACCTCATAAAGTGACAGTGGTCAGAATTGTAAAAATTGGCCCGGTCCATAACGTGCAAACCACCCTTGGGAGTAAAGGGGTTAAATAGCTCATGCAGGAAGTGACAACCACAACATTCATCACTAACACAACTTTTACAATAAAATGTACCCGCTGTAATACTACCCATGTTATGTATAAATGAATGTAGCCGATAAAGGTGGCAGAATATTGGCTACACAACCCATAAACTGAGCATTACAATCTCCCAGCACAGAAATGTGGCTCATCCCAATAAAATCCAGCTTTCCCTTGCTGAAATACGCAGCCATTTGTTAGAATATCGTGCAGGAGACACCTCACACTTAGCGGTTTAGAAAGAGGTAATCGTTCACCAAAAGGAGGGGATTGGTTCAGGCTCCTATTAGCCGTGAAACGTATTGGATTTTACTCATGTAGATCGGGGCTGCTGTTCCATGTCCCCTCCTGTATTAGCTACCGTGTGTAAGCCCTTACATTACACTGTTCTAGCGCTATCACTAAGGACCCACATAGAAGTTTGAAACGTGTAGGAAATTTATTTCTGAACTATGGAATTTCTCACATTTTTTACTAAAGCACTTGGAATATATTTAAGTTTTACACGTCCTTTTTTTTGTGGATGCTCAAATTTCCTGTTCTTCTATTACAACTGCGTGCATCAGACAACTGGACAGGGAAATGTACAGCATTGGAAGGTTCCTAATAATCCGGCAGCAGAGCTTGCTGACAGCGGGAAGGACCGTGATATTACAGCCAGTTATAAAGAAATAACTAACAAGTACTACCTACATTCTATGTCTACATAAAAAAGCCAGCTCATCATAAGTCTATTTCTTTTCAAAGCAGCATCACTGCCTGGGATGGCATTTTTAGAATAAGATCCAACTTTAACCCCTTTACCCCCAAGGGTGGTTTGCACATTAATGACCGGGCCAATTTTAACAATTCTGACCACTGTCCCTTTATTAGGTTATAACTCTGGAACGCTTCAACGGATCGCAGTAATTCTGACATTGTTTTCTCATGACATATTGTACTTCATGATAGTGGTAAAATTTCTTTGATATTACCTGCGTTTATTTGTGAAAAAAACGGAAATTTGGCGAAAATTTCGCAATTTTCCAACTTTGAATTTTTATGCAATTAACCCCTTCATGAACCAGCCTATTTTGACCTTAAAGACCTTGCCGTTTTTTGCAATTCTGACCAGTGTCCCTTTATGAGGTAATAACTCAGGAACGCTTCAACGGATCCTAGCGGTTCTGAGATTGTTTTTTCGTGACATATTGGGCTTCATGTTAGTGGTAAATGTAGGTCAATAAATTATGTGTTTATTTGTGATAAAAAACGGAAATTTGGCGAAAATTTTGAAAATTTCGCAATTTTCACAATTTGAATTTTTATTCTGTTAAACCAGAGAGTTATGTGACACAAAATAGTTAATAAATAACATTTCCCACATGTATACTTTTACATCAGCACAATTTTGGAAACAAAATTTTTTTTTGCTAGGAAGTTATAAGGGTTAAAATTTGACCAGCGATTTCTCATTTTTACAACGAAATTTACAAAACCATTTTTTTTAGGGACCACCTCACATTTGAAGTCAGTTTACGGGGTCTATATGGCTGAAAATACCCAAAAGTGACACCATTCTAAAAACTGCACCCCTCAAGGTGCACAAAACCACATTCAAGAAGTTTATTAACCCTTCAGGTGCTTCATAGCAGCAGAAGCAACATGGAAGGAAAAAATGAACATTTAACTTTTTAGTCACAAAAATTATCTTTTAGCAACAATTTTTTTGATTTCACAATGGTAAAAGGAGAAACTGAACCACGAAAGTTGTTGTCCAATTTGTCCTGAGTACGCTGATACCTCATATGTAGGGGTAAACCACTGTTTGGGCGCACGGCAGGGCTTGGAAGGGAAGGAGCGCCATTTGACTTTTTGAATGAAAAATTGGCTCCACTCTTAAGCGGACACCATGTCACGTTTGGAGAGCCCCCGTGTGCCTAAAAATTGGAGCTCCCCCACAAGTGACCCCATTTTGGAAACTAGACACCCCAAGGAACTTATCTAGATGCATAGTGAGCACTTTGAACCCCCAGGTGCTTCACAAATTGATCCGTAAAAATGAAAAAGTACTTTTTTTTCACAAAAAAATTCTTTTAGCCTCATTTTTTTCATTTTCACATGGGCAACAGGATAAAATGGATCCTCAAATTTGTTGGGCAATTTCTCCTGAGTACACAGATACCTCACATGTGGGGGTAAACCACTGTTTGGGCACATGGTAAGGCTCGGAAGGGAAGGAGCGCCATTTGACTTTTTGAATGGAAAATTAGCTCCAATTGTTAGCGGACACCATGTCGCGTTTGGAGAGCCCCTGTGTGCCTAAACATTGGAGCTCCCCCACAAGTGACCCCATTTTGGACACTAGACCCCCAAAGGAACTAATCTAGATGTGTGGTGAGGACTTTGAACCCCCAAGTGCTTCACAGAAGTTTATAACGCAGAGCCAAGAAAATAAAAAATCACTTTTCTTTCCTCAAAAATGATTTTTTAGCCTGGAATTTCCTATTTTGCCAAGGGTATTAGCAGAAATTGGACCCCAAATGTTGTTGTCCAGTTTGTCCTGAGTACGCTGATACCCCATATGTGGGGGTAAACCACTGTTTGGGCGCACGGCAGGGCTCGGAAGGGAAGGCACGCCATTTGGCTTTTTAAATGGAAAATTAGCTCCAATCATTAGCGGACACCATGTCACGTTTGGAGAGCCCTTGTGTACCTAAACATTGGAGATCCCCCACAAATGACCCCATTTTGGAAACTAGACCCCCAAAGGAACTAATCTAGATGTGTGGTGAGGACTTTGAACCCCCAAGTGCTTCACAGAAGTTTATAACGCAGAGCCATGAAAATAAAATAAAAAAATATTTTCTCAAAAATGATGTTTTAGCCTGCAATTTTTTATTTTCCCAAGGGTAACAGGAGAAATTTGACCCCAAAAGTTGTTGTCCAGTTTCTCCTGAGTACGGTGATACCCCATATGTGGGGGTAAACCACTGTTTGGGCACATGCCTGGGCTCGGAAGTGAAGTAGTGACGTTTTGAAATGCAGACTTTAATGGAATGCTCTGCGGGCGTCACGTTGCGTTTGCAGAGCCCTTGATGTGGCTAAACAGTAGAAACCCCCCACAAGTGACCCCATTTTGGAAACTAGACCCCGTAAGGAACTTATCTAGATGTGTGGTGAGCACTTTGAACCCCCAAGTGCTTCACAGAAGTTTATAACGCAGAGCAGTGAAAATAATAAATATGTTTTCTTTCTTTAAAAAATTCTGGGCTAAATAATTATTTTTGTTTTCCCAAGGGTTACAGGAGAAATTGGACCACAAAAGTTGTTGTCCAGTTTCTCCTGAGTACGCTGATACCCCATGTGTGGGGGTAAACCACTGTTTGGGCACACGTCGGGGCTCAGAAGTGAAGTAGTGACTTTTGAAATGCAGACTTTGATGGAATGGTCTGCGGGTGTCACGTTGCGTTTGCAGAGCCCCTGGTGTGCCTAAACAGTATAAACCCCCCACAAGTGACCCCATTTTAGAAACTAGACCCCCCAAGGAACTTATCTAGATATGTGGTGAGCACTTTGAACCCCCAAGTGCTTCACAGACGTTTACAACGCAGAGCCGTGAAAATAAAAAAACATTTTTCTTTCCTCAAAAATGATGTTTTAGCAAGCATTTTTTTATTTTCACAAGGGTAACAGGAGAAATTGGACCCCAGTAATTGTTGCGCAGTTTGTCCTGAGTATGCTGGTACCCCATATGTGGGGGTAAACCACTGTTTGGGCACACGTCAGGGCTCGGAATTGAGGGAGCACCGTTTTTTTTTTTTAAACTCATTTATTAATTTCAGAGTAGACAAACATTGCACATATTACATTTATCATTATTAAACATACCATCAGATACAAATGATTACAAAACATCATCGCATCCAAAGTTCAGAGGTAATAGACTGTGCATGTTGAATCACTAGTACCTATAAAATACCTACTATACAACTTAAACAACTTCAACCTTTAGTAATAAGTCGCCAAAAGAGAACAGATTCAAGTTTGCTCTGCAACGATGTCCCTAAACCACATGCCCTCCCTCCCGTGCATATATCTAATCCGCGCAGACTACAGAGTATGATGAGATGAGTTCCATCTACCCCAAATTTTTTCGAATTTACCTGGGCACCCTCTATTATGGTACAGTGTTCTTTCATATGGGATAACCGAGTTCACCAGGTCAATCCAAGCTCTGAGAGACGGGGAGGAGCTACCCATCCACCTTAATGCCAGTACCTTTCGTGCTAAGAAGAGCGCTTCTCGAAGGAAGATCCCAGTATGGTGATCCCAGGTCTCTGTATCCCACACCCCAAATAGGCAAGTCAATGGTTCAAGTGGGACAGGGATTAACAATAAAGACGTTAACAATGTCGTGACTTCTTTCCAATAGTGAAAGATTACCGGGCACCTCCATATCATGTGGATAAAATCCGCATCATGCGCGTGACATCGTAGGCAGTCTGACGTCTGAAGGCGGCCCATTTTAAAAAGTCGTGTCGGAGTCAGATAAGTGTGATATATAATATATAGCTGGGTCATCCTATTGTTAACTGAGGGAGAAACTTTAGTTGGAGATTCCAAAATATCTTCCCATTCCTCTCCCAGTGTATCGGGAAGGAGTCCCTCCCATTTTTTTTTTAAGGAGTTAATAGTGAGCCCATCTCCCACGGATAATAGATATGTGTATAAAGAGGAGATGAGTCCCTGAGGACCCTGTGATTTGAGAATGCCTATAAGGGGTAAAGATGAAATTGCTCGACTTGCACCTGTATTTCGCATATGTGACTGGAAAGCTGACCTCAGCTGTAAAAAACGGAAGAATTGAGATCTTGGGATATTGTAGGTATCCCGCAATTGCTCAAAAGACACAAAAACATCCTGGTTATATAAATTACCTACCGAGAGAACACCATATGAGATCCAGAACTCAGTAGATGGGTGATTTAGTAATTCTGGAAAATAACTATTATACCACAGTGGCATTTCGGCTATTATATCTGTACATTTAATAACTTTTTTAATTTGCCTCCATATTAATCTCGCTTGTCGAAGCAATGGCAGCAAACGGGGAGCACTGACTTTCTCCATTTCCAAAAAACCCAGTGGACAGTCAATCCGGGCAGAATGGATTATATGGCTTTCTGAATTGGGTAGGGGGTTGCTAGGCATCCACTTGCTTATCGCCCTAGCCTGCCCGGCAAGATAATATAGATAAAAGTCTGGTAAGGCTGCCCCTCCCCCCCTTGTCGGTCTCTGTAGAGTAGATAGCTTGAGTTTGGGTCTAGTCTTCCCCCATATAAAGGACGTGGTCAGGGAGTTTAAGTTTGCAAAGAAAGATTTGGGTATTGGCACAGCACTATGTTGGAGACAATAATTAAATTTGGGGAGCAATATCATCTTAACTAAATTAATGCGACCTGCAACGGAGAGAGGGAGTTTGCTCCAAGTTATGAATTTAGATTTGGCCAGGTCCAATAGTGGATAAATATTAAGTCGTAGGTCCAGCTGACTATATTGAGACATATGTATTCCTAGATATTTGAAATTGGAGACTACAGGTAGTGACGAGAGATTTTTGAGACAGGGCATCGGCGCATGAGACAGAGGCATCAGAGCAGATTTATCCCAATTTATATAGAGACCAGAGAATTTGCTAAAATTATCTATAGTCGTTATTACTCGTGGTAGTGTTTCTTCTGTTTTATCCATAAATATGATCATATCATCAGCATATAGACCGATGGTATCCATACGATCCGCAATACTTATTCCTTTGATATCCGTGGAGGACCTTATGCGTATTGCCAAGGCTTCTATCGCGAGGGCAAAGAGGGAGCACCATTTGACTTTTTGAATACAAGATTGGCTGGAATCAATGGTGGCGCCATGTTGCGTTTGGAGACCCCTGATGTGCCTAAACAGTGGAAACCCCTCAATTCTACCTTCAACACTAACCCCAACACACCCCTAACCCTTATCCCAACTGTAGCCATAACCCTAATCACAACCCTAACCGCAACACACCCCTAACCACAACCCTAACCCCAACACACCCCTAACCCTAACCACAACCCTAATTCCAACCCTAACCCTAAGGCCATGTGCCCACATTGCGGATTCGTGTGAGATATTTCAGCATCATTTTTGAAAAATCCGCGGGTAAAAGGCACTGCGTTTTACCTGCGGATTTACCGTGGATTTCCAGTGTTTTTTTGTGCGGATTTCACCTGCGGATTCCTATTGAGGAACAGGTGTAAAACGCCGCGGAATCCGCACAAAGAATTGACATGCTGCGGAAAATACTATGCAGCGTTTCCGCGTGGTATTTTCCGCACCATGGGCACAGCGGATTTGGTTTTCCATAGGTATACTTGGTACTGTAAGCCTGATGGAACACTGCTGCGGATCCGCAGCTAAATCCGCACTGTGTGCACATGGCCTAATTCTAAAGGTATGTGCACACGCTGCGGAAAACGCTGCGGATCCGCAGCAGCTTCCCATGAGTTTACAGTTCAATGTAAACCTATGGAAAACAAAAATCGCTGTACACATGCTGCAGAAAAACTGCACGGAAACGCAGCGGTTTACATTCCGCAGCATGTCGCTTCTTTCTGAGGATTCCACAGCGGTTTTACAACTGCTCCAATAGAAAATCGCAGTTGTAAAACTGCAGTGAAATGCGCAGAAAAACCGCGGTAAATCTGCCATAAATCCGCAGTGGTTTAGCACTGCGGATTTATAAAATCCGCAGCGGAAAATTCCGCAGAGGACCAGAATACGTGTGCACATACCGAAACCCTACCCCTAACCCTACCCCTATCCCTAACCCTACCCCTAACCCTACCCCTAACCCTAATTCTTACCCCAACCTTAGTGGAAGAAAAAAAAAAAATCTTTATTTTATTATTGTCCCTACCTAGGGGTGACAAAGGGGGGGGGGGGGTCATTCAGTATTTTTTTTATTTTGATCACTGCGATAGGTTTTATCGCAGTGATCAAAATGCACTTGAAACGAATCTGCCGGCCGGCAGATTCGGCGGGCGCACTGCGCATGCGCCCGCCATTTTGGAAGATGGCGGCGCCCAGGAAAGAAGACCACGGGAGGCTCGGTAAGTATGATGGGGTGGGAGGGAGCACGGGGGGGTGGATCGGAGCATGGGGGGGTAAATCGGAGCACGGGGGGGTGCATTGGAGCATCGGGGGTGGATCGGACTGCAGGGGGGGTGGATCGGACTGCAGGGGGGTGGATCGGAGCACGGGGGGGTGGTTGGAGCACAGGGGGGTGATTGGAGCACGGGGGGAGCGGACAGGAGGACGGAGGGGAGCGGAGCAGTGTAAAGGACAGATCGGAGGGCTGGGGGGGCGATCGGTGGGGTGGGGTGGGGGCACATCAATGTTTCCAGCCATGGCCGATGATATGGCTGGATTGTAATATTTCACCAGTTATAATAGGTGAAATATTACAAATCGCTCTGATTGGCTGTTGAAAGTGAAACTGCCAATCAAAGCGATCGTAGCCACGGGGGGGTGAAGCCCTGGGCTAAACTACCACTCCCCCTGTCCCTGCAGATCGGGTGAAATGGGAGTTAACCCTTTCACCGGATCTGCAGGGACGCGATCATTCTGTGACACAGCATATGCGTCACAGGTCGGATTGGCACCGACTTTCATGACGCATACGCTGTGTCACAGGTCGGGAAGGGGTTAAATCACAGAGATATGTCACACAAAATACTTAATAAGTAACATTTCCCACATGTCTACTTTACATCAGCACAATTTTGGAACCAAATTTTTTTTTTTGTTAGGGAGTTATAAGGGTTAAAAGTTAACCAGCAATTTCTCATTTTTACAACACCATTTTTTTTTTTAGGGACCACATCTCATTTGAAGTCATTTTGAGAGGTCTATATGATAGAAAATACCCAAGTGTGACACCATTCTAAAAACTGCACCCCTCAAGGTGCTCAAAACCATATTCAAGAAGTTTATTAACCCTTCTGGTGCTTCACAGGAATTTTTGGAATGTTTAAATAAAAATGAACATTTAACTTTTTTTCACAAAAAAATTACTTCAGCTCCAATTTGTTTTATTTTACCAAGGGTAAGAGAAGAAATTGGACCCCAAAAGTTGTTGTACAATTTGTCCTGAGTACGCTGATACCCCATATGTAGGGGTAAACCACTGTTTGGGCACATGGGAGAGCTCGAAAGGGAAGGAGCGCCGTTTGACTTTTAAATGCAAAATTGACAGGAATTGAGATGGGACGCCATGTTGCATTTGGAGAGCCACTGATGTGCCTAAACATTGAAACCCCCCACAAGTGACACCATTTTGGAAAGTAGACCCCCTAAGGAACTTATCTATATGTGTGGTGAGAGCTTCGAACCACCAAGTG
Source organism: Ranitomeya imitator (assembly GCF_032444005.1). NCBI lineage: Eukaryota > Metazoa > Chordata > Amphibia > Anura > Dendrobatidae > Ranitomeya > Ranitomeya imitator. The sequence continues at coordinate 109,047,003 of NC_091283.1, read as the reverse complement.
TTTCACTACAGTTTATAACGCAGAGCCGTGAAAATAAAAAAAAAAACTTTCCCCCCAAAATTATTTTTTAGCCCCCAGTTTTGTATTTTCCCGAGGGTATCAGGAGAAATTCAACCCCAAAAGTTGTTGTCCAATTTGTCCTGAGTACTCTGATACCCCATATGTGGGGGGGAACCACCGTTTGGGCGCATGGGAGGGCTCGGAAGGGAAGGAGCGCCATTTGGAATGCAGACTTAGATGGAATGGTCTGCAGGTGTCACATTGCGTTTGCAGAGCCCCTAATGTACCTAAACAGTAGAAACCCCCCACAAGTGACCCCATATTGGAAACTAGACCCCCCAAGGAACTTGTGTTTCTATAAAAAAAACCAGTAGCGCTTCAACCCTTAAGAAACTCGGCAGCAAGTAATGATACAATTCCACCTTTTTGTATCGTAATCTATATACAAAATTAAAAAACAAGTAATACCTGCGCTGAGTGACAAAAAATCCTCCAAACCACACAATTTATGTTGTTAAAAAGAAAGAATATTTATAGGTTACCATACCAGAATAACCAGAGAATAACCGCGGTATGGATAAGTGTCCTATTTCATAGGATGCCAGGAGCGTTTTGTTTATCAAATAGGTAAATATAACAAATTGTTACCTTTGAATAATCAGTGGAGTTAACCGGCTCCTTGTGGTGATCTTATTGGATCCTGTCCATTGCATCCATAATATGAAAGAAACTGGCAAGCTTCCTGCAGTTGTCCTATTAGGCTATGTCCACTGCGGTTTTTATCTTCAGGTAAAGCCACTCTGGATAAAGTCCGCTGCGTCCGTAGTTGCGGTGTGTGTCTTCAGGTGGAGCCGCTCTGTGCGCTGCCCCGGCCGGCGGCAGAACGCCCAAAGCACGCTCCCCGCTTGGGACTATTGAGTGCTAGAGTAGCCGCTGGGTCCTCTGCCGAAGCAGGACCTTCCGTGACGTCACGGTCACGTGAGTAAACACGTGACTAGGCTAAGGAGAGCAGCGAGGACCAAATCCTACGCGTTTCGGAACTACCGTGTTCCTTCTTCAGGGATGGTCCGTACTAGCAGCTCTCCATCTTCTGCCACAATGAATGCAGAAAATCATCATACTGAGATTATTACACAAAAAAAGAATAAACATCGTAATCATCCTTTTTTTCAGTTGGTTCAAAAAAGACAAGGAAAAGGGGGTGTAGGGGCGGGAAATATGCCCAAAAAAAGAGGAAATATAAACAAAAAGCACTAGAAAAAAGTGATCAACAGCAATGTACTATTTTTATTTGAGTAAGCACACTTTGGACACCAATGAAATCTCTTTATTAAATAAGGGACTAAAATATGCTCCAAATACAAAATTTGATAAGTTCCAAGCTTTTATTGGTATCAAACAATTTATGAGACAACTTGCTATAAAAAAATATTTTATGAAAAATCAGGTCTCTACTGCTAGTGTTACCTCATTTTCCTCCCCCAAGTCGGATCCATTTATTCACACAGCCAAATCCAACTTTAATCCGTCTCATGAGTATTCGGAATCATTTGAAGCCTTCCAAAAAAATGTCATTAGGGACATCAAGAAAGTTTCTGATAAAAGATGTTCCAAATTCAAAAATAATTTGACAAATGAGGAACGGAAGGCCATAAAACGGATTCAAGATGATAAGGAAATAATTATCCGCCCAGCGGACAAAGGGGGAGGTATTGTTATTCTGGATTCAGAAGACTATATGAAAGAGGCCCTACGTATACTTGGGGATAAACAAACATATAGTATTTTACCAAAGGACCCGTCAGAGGGATATATCCAAGAGATGAAGGTTTTGATTAAAAGAGGTTTCCAACAAGGGATCCTCAACAAACATGAATTTGAATTTATTAATACGGAACATCCACGAACTCCCTTTTTCTATTATCTCCCTAAAATACATAAAAGTATAATTAATCCCCCTGGGAGACCAATCATATCAGGGATTGGGGGTGTTTAACAGCCAACATGTCAAAATATGTGGATAGCCATCTACAGAAATTGGTTCCGAAACTCCCCTCGTATTTAAGGGACAGTACACATATATTACAAATTCTAGAGGATGTAGAATGGAAGGACCACTATATCCTGGGAACCCTGGACATCACATCCTTATATACAGTTATACAGCATGACAAAGGGTGTGAGGCTACTAAATTCTTTTTAGACACACAGGGGGATGTTCCTGGTGAGCAAGTGGAGTTCATTTTAGATTGTATGAAGTTTATTTTAACACATAATTATTTTAAACACAATGTGCACTACTACTCCCAGCAGTGGGGCACTGCGATGGGTACCAGGTTCGCACCGAGTTATGCTAATTTATATGTAGGGGAATGGGAGCATCATACCATTTATGTGGATGGCTCCCTTGGTGCGAACCTGGTACTCTGGCAGCGTTTTATTGATGATATTGTTTTTATTTGGGCTGGTGGCCCCAGTTTATTGTTGGATTTTATTACTAATTTAAATAAAAATTCGTATTTTTTAAATTTCACAGCGGTCACCAGTACCGTATCCATAGATTTTTTGGATCTCACTATTTTTATAGAGGATAAACACATCTGCACTAAAACTTTTCATAAGCCCACTGATGTGAATAATTATATCTCCTTGGGTAGCTGCCATCTCCCCAGTTGGCTAATGAACATTCCCAAGAGTCAGTTTATACGTGCGCATAGAAATTGCTCTAAGACACAGGATTTCAATAAGGAAGTGGACATCTTGACACAGAAATTTGTGCAGAAGGGATATGATCAAAACTCTGTCCAAAACTAAGGATATAATTGGAGGGATCCCAAGAACCCAATTTTTGAATAAAAATATAAGAGAGAAAGAAAAACAACTCCCATTGGAGATCACTCCTATTATTACACAATTCAATGCAAACACGTATCTTTTGAAACGTATAGTCAATAGACATTGGGACATACTAAAAGAAGACAAAATAATTGGGGAGAAGATTCCGGATCGTCCCAAATTTATTTATAGAAGGGCAAACAACCTGGGCAATAAAATAGCCCCCACTGTACCACATTCCCACGCTGTGAAGTCATATCCATCTGTCTATAAACCACCAGGTTTCTATCCTTGCCTAAAATGTAAATCTTGCAAATTATTAAACACCAAAAAACAATTTTGATTGTCAAATGCAAATACCAATTGGCATATTAAGGATCATATTTCCTGCAAGACTGAAGGGGTAATTTACGCCATTAGGTGCCCGTGTGATAAGATCTACGTCGGGAGGACGAAGCGTCCCCTACATGTAAGGATAAATGAACATCTTAGGAATATAAATAAAAAATAAAAAAATTCAGGGTCACCCTCTATCTAAACATTTCTTCACCTGTCATGGAAGTTCACCCAGTGGTACATGTATCACAGGTCTGAAAACTGTACCTAAAAGTTGGAGGAAGGGTGACTATATTAGACAAATGTCAAGAGAAGAAACGAAAATGATTTTTGAACTGGATACGTTGGCCCCAAGGGGCCTTAATAGCGAAGTAGAGCTGTTTGCGTTCACCAATTAAGGGCATTGCTAGAGCGCTGGAGGATATATAAGATGGAGAGCTGCTAGTACGGACCATCCCTGAAGAAGGAACACGGTAGTTCCGAAACGCGTAGGATTTGGTCCTCGCTGCTCTCCTTAGCCTAGTCACGTGTTTACTCACGTGACCGTGACGTCACGGAAGGTCCTGCTTCGGCAGAGGACCCAGCGGCTACTCCAGCGCTTAATAGTCCCAAGCGGGGAGCGTGCTTTGGGCGTTCTGCCGCCGGCCGGGGCAGCGCACAGAGCGGCTCCACCTGAAGACACACACCGCAACTACGGACGCAGCGGACTTTATCCAGAGTGGCTTTACCTGAAGATAAAAACCGCAGTGGACATAGCCTAATAGGACAACTGCAGGAAGCTTGCCAGTTTCTTTCATATTATGGATGCAATGGACAGGATCCAATAAGATCACCACAAGGAGCCGGTTAACTCCACTGATTATTCAAAGGTAACAATTTGTTATATTTACCTATTTGATAAACAAAACGCTCCTGGCATCCTATGAAATAGGACACTTATCCATACCACGGTTATTCTCTGGTTATTCTGGTATGGTAACCTATAAATATTCTTTCTTTTTAACAACATAAATTGTGTGGTTTGGAGGATTTTTTGTCACTCAGCGCAGGTATTACTTGTTTTTTAATTCCCCCAAGTAACTTATCTAGATGTGTTGCGAGAACTTTGAACCCCCAAGTGTTTTACTACAGTTTATAACACAGAGCCGTGAAAATTAAAAAATCTTTTTTTTCCCACAAAAATTATTTTTTAGCCCCCAGTTTTGTATTTTCCAAATGGTAACAGGAGAAATTGGGCCCCAAAAGTTGTTGTCCTATTTGTACTGAGTACGCTGATACCCCATATGTTGGGGTAAACCCCTGTTTGGGCACACGGGAGAGCTCGGAAGGGAAGGAGCACTGTTTTACTTTTTCAACGCAGAATTGGCTGGAATTGAGATCGGACGCCATGTCGCGTTTGGAGAGCCCCTGATGTGCCTAAACAGTGGAAAGCCCCCAATTATAACTGAAACCCTAATCCAAACACACCCCTAACCCTAATCCCAACGGTAACCCTAACCACACCCCTAACCCTAATACCAACCCTATTCCCAACCGCAAATGTAATCCAAACCCTAACCCTAACTGTAGCCTTAACCCTAACTGTAGCCTTAACCCTAACTGTAGCCTTAGCCCTGACTGTAGCCTTAGCCCTGACTGTAGCCTTAGCCCTGACTGTAGCCTTAGCCCTGACTGTAGCCTTAGCCCTGACTGTAGCCTTAGCCCTGACTGTAGCCTTAGCCCTGACTGTAGCCTTAGCCCTGACTGTAGCCTTTTTTTAATTTTTTTTATTTATCCCTAACTAATCATGTGAGGTCTTGTTTTTTGCGGGATGAGTTGATGTTTTTATTGGTAACATTTTTGGGCATGTGACATTTTTTGATCGCTTTTTATTCCGATTTTTGTGAGGCAGAATGACCAAAAACCAGCTATTCATGAATTTCTTTTGGGGGAGGCGTTTATACCGTTCCGCGTTTGGTAAAATTGATGAAGCAGTTTTATTCTTCAAGTCAGTACGATTACAGCGATACCTCATTTATATCATTTTTTTATGTTTTGGCGCTTTTATACGATAAAAGCTATTTTATAGAAAAAATAATTATTTTTGCATCGCTTTTATTCTGAGGACTATAACTTTTTTATTTTTTTGCTGATGTTGCTGTATGGCGGCTCGTTTTTTGCGGGACAAGATGACGTTTTCAGCGGTACCATGGTTATTTATATCTGTCTTTTTGATCGCGTGTTATTCCACTTTTTGTTCGGCGGTATGATAAAGCGTTGTTTTTTGCCTCGTTTTTTTTTTCTTACGGTGTTTACTGAAGGGGTTAACTAGTGGGCCAGTTTTATAGGTCGGGTCGTTACGGACGCGGCGATACTAAATATGTGTACTTTTATTGTTTTGTTTTTTTTTATTTAAAGAAATGTATTTATTGGAATAATATATATATATATAATTTTTTTTCATTATTTAGGAATTTTTTAAAAAAAATTTTTTTACACATTTGGAAAATTTTTTTTTTACTTTGTCCCAGGGGGGGACATCACAGATCGCTGATCTGACAGTTTGCACAGCACTCTGTCAGATCACCGATCTGTCTGAGAGCACTGCAGGCATCACAGTGCCTGCTCTGAGCAGGCACTTGGTAAGGCACCTCCCTCCCTGCAGGACCCGGATGTCGCGGGTGTCGAGGAAGGTAAGGAGACCCTCGCAGCAACGCGATCACATCGCGTTGCTGCAGGGGTCTCAGGGAAGCCCGCAGAGAGCCCCCTCTCTGCGCGATGCTTCCCTATACCGCCAGCCAGTGCCGGGGGTTAATGTGTCGGGGGGCGGTCCGTGACTGCTCCTGGCACATAGTGCCGGATGTCAACTGTGATCGCGTATGACGTTTTATCCCGTCGGTGGTCATACGGGCCCACCCCACCTCGACGGGATAGTACGTCATATGGCAGAAAGGGGTTAAAGTGAACCTGTCACGTGAAAAACCTGTAAATATGGGGTTAATCTACATGTTAATAAAATTTTGATTCAGCTTGACCCCCTCTGCCAGGAGGAAATTAACTTTATCCCTCCCTTTAGGATTCCAGACATGGAGTGGCGCTGGTGCAGCTTCATCAACTACTTTGTGTACAGTTAGCGGCGACTGTAACACACACACACACACACACACACACACCCTGCAGTGTTTGACAGCCAGCCCTAATGTTGCTGTCATTGTGGGGGGACGCTGTCCGCATTAGAACTGGCTGTCAGTCAATGCATTAGAGAGGGCACGGTTACAGCCTACGCTCTCCATACAGAGTGTGGTGACTGAACCCGTGCCGTATCTGAAACCGGAACACTACCGGGAGGAATAAAGTTAATTTTCTCCCAGCAAAGAGGCTTTAAGTGTAGGCGACATGCAGGTTCAAAACATTATTAACCTGCAGATTAACCACATATCTGCAGCTTAATTTTTTTTTTCATGTGTTAGGTTTGCTTTAACCCCTTTCTGACATCGGACGTACTATCCCGTCCATGTGGGGTGGGCCCCTATGACCATGGACGGGATAGTACGTCCAGCGCGATCGCCGGCGCTCACGGGGGGAGCGCCGCCGATCGCGGCCGGGTGTCAGCTGCCTATCGCAGCTGATATCCGGCACTATGTGCCAGGAGCGGTCACGGACCGCCCCCGTCACATTAACCCCTGGCACACCGCGATGAAAGACGATCGCGATGTGCCGGCGGTGCAGGGAAGCATCGCGCAGGGAGGGGGCTCCCTGCGGGCTTCCCTGAGCCCCCCACAGCAACGCGATGTGATCGCGTTGCTGCGAGGGTCTTACCTCCCTCCCTGCCTGTTCCAGACCCGGATCCAAGATGGCCGCGGATCCGGGTCCTGCAGGGAGGGAGGTGGCTTCACAGAGCCTGCTCAGAGCAGGCACTGTGAAGCAGCCTGCACTGCTCTCAGATCGGTGATCTGACAGAGTGCTGTGCAAACTGTCAGATCACCGATCTGTGATGTCCCCCCCGGGACAAAGTAAAAAAGTAAAAAAAAAAATTTTCAAATGTGTAAAAAAAAAAAAAAAAAAAAATTCCAAAATAATGAAAAAAAAAAAAATATTATTCCCATAAATACATTTCTTTATCTAAATAAAAAAAAAAAAAAAACAATAAAAGTACACATATTTAGTATCGCCGCGTCCGTAACGGCCCGACCTATATAACTGGCCCACTAGTTAACCCCTTCAGTAAACACCGTAAGAAAAAAAAAAAAAAAACAAGGCAAAAAACAACGCTTTATTATCATACCGCTGAACAAAAAGTGGAATAACACGTGATCAAAAAGACAGATATAAATATTCATGGTACCGCTGAAAACGTCATCTTGTCCCGCAAAAAACGAGCCGCCATACAGCATCATCAGCAAAAAAATAAAAGTTATAGTCCTGAGAATAAAGCGATGCAAAAATAATTATTTTTTATATAAAATAGTTTTTATCGTACAAAAGCGCCAAAACATAAAAAAATGATATAAATGAGGTGTCGCTGTAATCGTACTGACCCGAAGAATAAAACTGCTTTATCAATTTTACCAAACGCGGAACGGTATAAACGCCTCCCCCAAAAGAAATTCATGAATAGCTGTTTTTTGGTCATTCTGCCTCACAAAAATCGGAATAAAAAGCGATCAAAAAATGTGACGTGCCCAAAAATGTTACCAATAAAAACGTCAACTCGTCCCGCAAAAAACAAGACCTCACATGACTCTGTGGACCAAAATATGGAAAAATTATAGCTCTCAAAATGTGGTAACGCAAAAAATATTTTTTGCAATAAAAAGCGTCTTTCAGTGTGTGACGGCTGCCAATCATAAAAATCCGCTAAAAAACCCACTATAAAAATAAATCAAACCCCCCCTTCATCACCCCCTTAGTTAGGGAAAAATTAAAAAAATGTATTTATTTCCATTTTCCCATTAGGGCTAGGGTTAGGGTTAGGGCTAGGGTTAGGGCTAGGGTTAGGGCTACAGTTTGGGTTGGGGCTAAAGCTAGGGTTCGGGTTGGGGCTAAAGTTACAGTTAGGGTTTAGATTACATTTACAGTTGGGAATAGGTTTGGGATTAGGGTTAGGGGTGTGTCAGGGTTAGAGGTGTGGTTAGGGTTACTGTTGGGATTAGGGTTAGGGATGTGTTTGGATTAGGGTTTCAGTTATAATTGTGGGGTTTCCACTGTTTAGGCACATCAGGGGCTCTCCAAACGCGACATGGCGTCCGATCTCAATTCCAGCCAATTCTGCGTTGAAAAAGTAAAACAGTGCTCCTTCCCTTCCGAGCTCTCCCGTGTGCCCAAACAGGGGTTTACCCCAACATATGGGGTATCAGCGTACTCAGGACAAATAGGACAACAACTTTTGGGGTCCAATTTCTCCTGTTACCCTTGGGAAAATACAAAACTGGGGGCTAAAAAATATTTTTTGTGGGGAAAAAAAAGATTTATTTTCACGGCTCTGCGTTATAAACTGTAGTGAAACACTTGGGGGTTCAAAGTTCTCACAACACATCTAGATTAGTTCCCTGGGGGGTCTAGTTTCCAATATGGGGTCACTTGTGGGGGGTTTCTACTGTTTAGGTACATTAGGGGTTCTGCAAACGCAATGTGACGGCTGCAGACCATTCCATCTAAGTCTGCATTCCAAATGGCGCTCCTTCCCTTCCGAGCTCTGCCATGCGCTCAAACGGTGGTTCCCCCCCAACATACGGGGTATCAGCGTACTCACGACAAATTGGACAACAACTTTTGGGGTCGAATTTCTCCTCTTACCCTCGGGAAAATACAAAACTGGGGGCTAAAAAATAATTTTGGGGGGAAAGATTTTTTTTTTTTAATTTTCACGGCTCTGCGTTACAAACTGTAGTGAAACACTTGGGGGTTCAAAGCTGTAACAACACATCTAGATGAGTTCCTTAGGGGGTCTAGTTTCCAAAATGGTGTCACTTGTGGGAGGTTTCTACTGTTTAGGTACATTAGGGGCTCTGCAAATGCAATGTGACACCTGCATACCATTCCATCTAAGCCCTCATTCCAAATGGAGCTCCTTCCCTTCCGAGCCCTCCCATGCGCCCAAACAGTGGTTCCCCCCACAGATGGGGTATCATCGCACTCAGGACAAATTGGGCAACAAATTTTGGGGTCCAATTTCTCCTGTTACCCTCGGGAAAATACAAAACTGGGGGCTAAAAAAATAATTTTTGTGGGAAAAAAAAAAAAGGTTTTTATTTTTACGGCTCTGCACTATAAACATCTGTGAAGCACTTGGTGGGTCAAAGTGCTCACCACACCTCTAGATAAGTTCCTTAGGGGGTCTACTTTCCAAAATGGTGTCACTTTCAATGTTTAGGCACATCAGTGGCTCTTCAAACGCAACATGGCGTCCCATCTCAATTCCTGTCAATTTTGCATTGAAAAGTCAAAACGGCGCTCCTTCCCTTCCGAGCTCTCCCATCCGCCCAAACAGTGGTTTACCCCCACATATGGGCTATCAGCGTACTCAGGACAAATTGTACAACAACTTTTGGGGTCCAATTTCTTCTCTTACCCTTGGGAAAATAAAAAATTGGGGGCGAAAAGATAATTTTTGTGAAAAAATGATTTTTTATTTTTACGGTTCTACATTATAAACTTCTGTGAAGCACTTGGTGGGTCAAAGTGCTCACCACACCTCTAGATAAGTTCCTTAGGGGTCTACTTTCCAAAATGGTGTCACTTGTGGGGGGTTTCAATGTTTAGGCACATCAGGGGCTCTCCAAACGAAACATGGCGTCCCATCTCAATTCCAGTCAATTTTGCATTGAAAAGTCAAATGGCGCTCCTTCGCTTCCGAGCTCTGCCATGCGCCCAAACAGTGGTTTACCCCCACATGTGGGGTATTGGCATACTCCGGACAAATTGTACAACAATGTTTGGGGTCCATTTTCTCCTGTTACCCTTGGTAAAATAAAACAAATTGGAGCTGAATTAAATTTTTTGTGAAAAAAAGTTAAATGTTCATTTTTATTTAAACATTCAAAAAATTCCTGTGAAGCACCAGAAGGGTTAATAAACTTCTTGAATATGGTTTTGAGCACCTTGAGGGGTGTAGTTTTTAGAATGGTGTCACACTTGGGTATTTTCTATCATATAGACCCCTCAAAATGACTTCAAATGAGATGTGGTCCCTAAAAAAAAAAATGGTGTTGTAGAAATGAGAAATTGCTGGTCAACTTTTAACCCTTATAACTCCCTAACAAAAAAAAAATTTTGGTTCCAAAATTGTGCTGATGTAAAGTAGACATGTGGGAAATGTTACTTATTAAGTATTTTGTTTGACATATCGCTGTGATTTAATTGCATAAAAATTCAAAGTTGGAAAATTGCGAAATTTTCATAATTTTCGCCAAAATTCCGTTTTTTTCACAAATAAACGCAGGTACTATCAAAGAATTTTTACCATTGTCATGAAGTACAATATGTCACGAGAAAACAATGTCAGAATCACTGGGATCCGTTGAAGCGTTCCAGAGTTATAACCTCTTAAAGGAACAGTGGTCAGAATTGTAAAAATTGGCCCGGTCATTAACGTGCAAACCACCCTTGGGGGTAAAGGGGTTAACTGATTTCTTTGGTAGGGTATAAAAACATTGATACATCCTTAAAAAAAAGTCCATCAGTGTAAACACCAACGCCTTCCTGGTGCACATGGCGTCTTTACTGATAGTGTGTGAGTAAAAGTGCCGTGTGCATCAGAAACGTGTTGGTGTTTTCAGTGATGGACGGTTCTTGAGTGTAAAGATAATTTTATAATTTTCCAAATAAAGTTGAACATTTAATATTAGTTGAGCTGGATCCCTTCTCTGAAAAGTCCAGGTTATGGCCATAGAGGGACAGTAGTGGAACGATGAATAAGCTGTTAAATGAAAGGGAAATCCTCTTGCACAACATCCTGCCCTCACTTTGCGGCTGTGCAGTCTGTTTTCGGCATCTTTATTCCTAGAGGCAGATTACACTTGAAAACAGGCACAAGCGAGGACAGAAGGGAAGCATCTTCACAGTCTAGGACTTTTTCTTACGGAAGTGTTCCACAACTCCGGTCCTCAAGAGTCACCAACAGGTCATGTATTCAGGATTTCCTTATTATTGCACAGGTGATTGAATTGTTGCCTGTCCAGGTGATGCAATTATCACCTGTGTAATACTAAGGAAATCCTGAAAACCTGACCTTTTGGTGCCTCTTGAGGACCGAAGTTGGGGAACACTGTCTTACGGGAAGAACACCATTCCCTGTGAATACGTTACTACAATTTTGATATTTAGTACATTAAGTGGCTGTGACCATTTAAGTCACAGCCAAGCAGATCCAGCCTGAGATAGTTGTAGGTTTTGTAAAAACTGTAGTAAATGTACATATTTTTTTCTTTCTTTTAAAGACATGGCTACTCAAGGACAGAAGACGGTGCTGGTGGTTGCACATGGATCTGTCAAATTTGAAGGCAATAAACATCACTACTTTAACCAAATTTTCCTCTTGACGCTGCACACCACACCATCAAACAGCGTGTGGAAGATCGCAAGCGACTGCTTCCGTTTCCAGGATTGGGCGAACTCCTAGACTGGGGCTGTATGATATGGAGCGTCGGAGCTGGCCTGGATACATGGTGAAAGAAGAGACTTTAATAGGGGGATTTCTGAATTCGGTAGAGCTGACTTAAATACTTGAAGCCTGTAGCTTCTTTGAAATTTTTTTTTTTTTTTTTATACGACAACAACTTGACAATTGTCGTTTTTTTTCCTCATTGCTGTTTGTACATGGTGTGAATATTTCATGTTTCCTTTATCTATAACCGAAACATGACATTTTGTAACACAGTGTATATTTCTTACTGATGTAATGGTTACATGTTCAGAAACACAGCTATTAAGATACTAGACAAGACCTTTTTTTTTATAGAACTTTGGCTTTCTTGTCTTTATTAATATAGTTTATCAATTTGTTTCAAATTGTGTCCTATCCTACGAAAAACAGGAAAATCAAGTATATAGAAATCCATTCTTAGTAAAAGCACCTCATCCACTAGTTTGAGTGACCTCACACTTGGAGATGTTAAGTGGCTAAAAACCACGCCAACGTGCAAATTATTTCTCTTTTCTGGGGATAATCGTTGTATACCTGCAAACCAATCATTAATATTCAATTTACTAGCACATGTTAATGCAGTTTACTATTTACTAGCACGTGTTAAGTCAGTGTCCATTTTGGTGGAGTTGGAGTCAGTATAAAATGGACGGACTCCTAAAATATATAATAAATTGTTTTCCGTAGTACAATGCAGGATGTGCTGTAAATCATTCATAATAATTGGGAAAGTTATGAAATGTCCTCTAAATGTGTGTTCTGCTCCTGATCCGAGGATCTCGGCTTTTAGGTGAGATGAATCTGTGCTGCACTTTATGTACATGCTCAGTAGTGACCAGTGCTGTGGAGTTAAAGGGAAGGTGCCACCAGTTTTCTTGTATTTTGTTTTTTTGTGAAATTAAGCTTAAAATAGTAATTAAAATGTATTAATGCAATGTTTGCACTGTTTGCAAACATCTCTATATGAAAAATATTATATATTTTTCTACAAATATACATATTTACCACTAGGGGGAGCATTTTCCGTTTTAGACCTAAAGCAGCTATAGTAAGATTTAGCAGCTCTGCCCCAGGGATATTAGACCACCCAAAAGGGGAGGGAAATGGTGATGTCAGCAGTTACTGCCCCAATTTTGCTTCTAACAGTAAGAATGAAGAGCAGCATCACAGGGCAGCGCCATTTTGTGTGTGACTGCCCTGTGACCTGCTATCACCAGCAGTTACTGCATCAGAGGCACAGCTTGTTTACAGAGGAAGAGAACACAGTGGACTCAGCAGCATTTTTGTGAATAACATTCTTGCCATCCCCCTTTCCCCACCTTAATCCCTGTCCTGTCAGCTGCCCTGCTCTCTCTCTCCAGGTGTCACCTCCCTCTCTGCAGGCTGTGAGTGCAGCTTACCAGAGATCACAAGGACTGTGTGTGAGGGGGAGGGGAGACACAGCAGGAGAAGCACATAGGGCAGCATGTGAGGAGCAGAGGATGTGCCTGCTTGGAGTACAGAGGAGCAGTGAGGGCTTCTTCTGTCCTGCGATAGAGAGTAAGTGGAGCTCGGCAGATAGCACTGGGCTATTATAAAATGGCAGCTAGTCACACCTACAGCAATGAGTTGTGCAGCAAACAGAGGCGTGCCCAGCTCACTGCTAATGCTGCAATGTTACAGATAGGGTCAGCGCCGGTCTATTATCTCCTATGTCCATGGGGTACCGTAAAATGACACTGATAGTGCCCTGCTACTGCTGCAAAACCAAGATGTCAGCCCCCAGTGCATTCTTTAAACTCATATAACACATTAAATCTGTTTCACATGCATTTCAAACTTGCTTATAGCAGCATGTTATGCTACATTACAGTGATTTATTAATGACCTACAAACGCGGTACCTTCCCTTTAAAGGTGAGATGAATCTGTACTGCACTTTATGTACAGGCTCAGTAGTGATCAATGCTGTGGAGTCAGCCGGGAGTCAGGGAAATTGAGGAGTCGGAGGTTTGGCTTACCGACTCGTCAGCCCTGCCCGCTACATGTGATCTGGACTTTCCAGTTACCCTTTCTTGTGATTGTGTAGGAAACTACTTTCAAGCCCTGTCTCCGTTTTGGGACTCTGACACAGGCTGACATTATCTCTACACTGATTATAGAAAATAAAAAAATCAATTTCTGGTAGATGCTTTTTAGTTGGACATTAGTATTTTTTTCTGCATAGTTTAGCCCTATAAATTGACAATAAAAATAAATGCCATGATTGATGTGAATGAAGAATTACTTTTTGGTAATGTTTGGAGAGGTTAAGCAGGACTTTGGACAGTATGGATATGTTTACATGTTGCGTTTTTGCTGAAAGCACAGTATTTTACTGTCTTAGAAAAGTGAATGAGATTTCTGCGCTGCTGGTTTCCTTCCAAATTTTAACCCATTTCAGTTCTCCAGCATATGCCCATTTTTTTCACCATTTTTACAGCCTTTTTCAGCCATTCCAATGAATGGGGAAATCTCATTAAAAAAATGCATCCACAGTTCTTTTTTGCAGCGTTTTTGCTGCCGACACATGTTTTTGAAAGGGAAATGTCTGCAGCAAAAATGTTTAACATGTTCACATACGTAACAAACACTGTAATAAAGTGTAAGAAAGCAGCACATGCAGACAAATCTTTTTGAGGCCCTGTATGATCAGTGTGTTAGTGACTTACATGCTTGTGTGACTCCGGCCACACACAACCGAATGCTGTATGATAAAACTTTGCAATAGCACTCGGACCAGTGTTATTCTATGAGGCAGCTCATCTGCAATTTTTTTCTCGTGCGGATTCAGCATGAAACACAATCCCAGCGTGCTGCAATTACATCTGAGAATTGGATCGCACGCACCCATACAAGTCTACGGGTGCGTGTGAAACATCAGACTGCACTCGGGTGTCATCCCAGTGCAGTGCAATTACCGTGGATGGCGGCAATGGAGGAGATGGAGAGATTACTTTTTCGTCTCCTCCGCACATGTGCTGCTATCTTTTTTTTTTTTTTTCATGCAACAGGATCAGAGCACTAACACTTAAGGCCCCTTCACATTAAGCGACGCTGCAGCGATACCGACAACGATCCGGATCGCTGCAGCGTCGCTGTTTGGTCGCTGGAGAGCTGTCACACAGACTGCTCTCCAGCGACCAACGATGCCGGTAACCAGGGTAAACATCGGGTAACTAAGCGCAGGGCCGCGCTTAGTAACCCGATGTTTACCCTGGTTACCATGCTAAAAGTAAAAAAAAACAAACACTAGATACTTACCTACCGCTGTCTGTCCTCCAGCGCTGCGCTCTGCTTCTCTGCTCTCCTCCTGTACTGTCTGTGAGCCGGAAAGCAGAGCGGTGACGTCACCGCTCTGCTTTCCAGCTCACAGCCAGTACAGGAGGAGTGCAGAGCACAGCGCTGGAGGACAGACAGCGGTAGGTAAGTATCTAGTGTTTGGTTTTTTTTACTTTTAGCATGGTAACCAGGGTAAACATCGGGTTACTAAGCGTGGCCCTGCGCTTAATTACTCGATGTTTACCCTGGTTACCAGTGAAGACATCGCTGGATCGGTGTCACACACGCCGATCCAGCGATGTCAGTAGGAGTCCAGCGACGAAATAAAGTTCTGGACTTTATTCAGCGACCAACGATCTCCCAGCAGGGGCCTGATCGTTGGTCGCTGTCACACATAGCGATTTCATTAACGATATCGTTGCTACGTCACAAATAGCAACGATATCGTTAACAATATCGTTATGTGTGAAGGTACCTTTACTCGGCTCATGCTCGCAGCAGAGTTTGAGCTGAGTGTCATTAGAGTATCACATCCGATGCTATACGCTAATGGCTCATACCAATCACAGTTACAAAAAAAATAAAAATCTGTCCGATGTTGCTCCTGATAAGTCGGACGAATGTCATGCGATTTTCATGCAAGTACAATGTGATTTTTGTCACATAGCGTCCGAATGACATGCAAATGCAATCCGTATGCAATGCGATTTTTAACCTGAGCTTTTACATACAGTAATTCTTCGTCAATTAAAGATAGTTTTCCATTAGGTCCCTCCGGACAGCACCATGGAGGTTGTCCTTCCTTGACCTATAGCGGGACAGGATCACAGAGAGGTTAAAAGGCCCCTCCAGTGTTTTTCCTGTCCCTACAGGGGATGGTTGTATGAGAGGTTGCTCCTAGAGTGAAGATGGCCTGTGGATGTTGTACAGACTCGTGGATCTCGGCCTTCCCTTCCCCCTGTCAAGCAGTCCGTGGCCAACACCTCTCTGAATGGAGGTCCTTCAGCCATCAGTCGCAGTACCAGTACGGACTCGGGGATTGTGGAGTCTCTGCCTTCCCTTCCCCCTGTCGAGTGGTCCATGGCCGACATCTCTCAGAGAGGTCCCTCAGCCAACAGCCAGCCTGTGCATCAGCGGCAGTAATGCAGCATTCCTGATATGACGCCTCTATCCTCCATGGTGGGCTCTCGGCATTACCAGCTCCCCTTGTTTTTCTAGCAGGTGTGGAGCCAGCACAGGTAAGTGCTCAGTGGAATGTTGTGTTGATGGCCTAGGCCTCCGGGCTGATGCTAGTCTCATGCCTTTGTGCCGAAGCAGGGCCAGAGCCTCATGTGCTGAGGTTTGATTTCACATATATGCAGCTAGGCCTTGGACCTCTAGGCTATAGTAAAGCCATATGTTTAGGCTACATCTTATGATTTGACTTCAGGTAGTTGCATGTCATGTCTGCACAGGGCCTTATGATTGAGCTTCAGAGTGACTTTTGTGAAGCATGTTTCCCATTTTTTGGTTTAATAAACAAGTGCTCCACTGTTCTTTGCAACTTAACTACTCCATCCATAGGGGGACACATGGTGTTAATACAGCACATTGTCTCCATGAAGACTGCTCTCCAGTTGTGGCTCATTAATTAGCGCTTTTGGATGGGGCCAGTCTGACAATTGAGATGTACTATTTAGAGTGGAGGTTTATCCTGAATTCTGATAGATTGCTCTCTTGGATGTAACTGTGTACCTGGTCTCTTGTTTGGCACCTTCAAGAATGCCCGTAGTCTAGCTGTGCCTCTGTACATCATATTGCTTCATAGTGCCTCTGTGCATCATTTTGCATCATAGTGCCTCCCTGTGCATCATTTTGCATCATAGTGCCTCTGTGCATCATAGTGCTTGGGTGCCTCTGTGCTTTATAGTGCATCGTGGTACCTCTGTGCTTCATAGTACCTCTGGCGTTGTGGCTTTGTGCCTTTTTGCCTCTGACTTAGACCTGCCTTGTGCTTCGTTGCTCCAGCAGCACGGCCGCACCTGTATCGTCGGCCTACCACTTCACATTTTGTCTCTGGCCTCAACTCCGGTTATAGAGTCCTCGTGTTTCTGGAACCAGATCCAACTTCGGTTGCTTCATTCTTTGCAACCGGGCTTGGCCAAGGGAATAGCTGTGCTCGGATTGGCCTAGTAATTTAGTATGTCTTCTGTTTGGAACAGAACTTTCAAGTGAGCTACTGCCATTGAGTGCTAAAGGCAAGTCTCTTTCATAGTTAGCTTTGAAGGGAGACATGTCTTTTGGGTTCATCCTATAAAAATATGTACTACTGTTCTGGGAGCAGGAAATACCAAGAGATGGAAAGAAAGAATCCTTCCCGACCCACATATGGTAATTGGACTAGTTTCCTTGATCAACATCCGGTAGATAGATTCTCATCCATAAATCTGTTGTATTATGTTTACCAGGGATGGCATCATGGCCCTCTTTGTACCTTGTCACGAATCAGCAGCGCTGCATCATGTGGCAGAGGATCCCATACTCGCTGCTCTTACAGCAGTCAGGGATCCTAAGATAAAGAATCTGTATCCAGGACTCTTACAGTTGAGAATCCATAGTCCCACTGCCTCACAGTAGATAATCACCCTCTATGATGAGAAGAAACCAACTTTCCCCTAGCTATAGAGTAGGGTTCCTGGCACCATGGCAGCCTGGGTGTATAAATATCACGATAAATAAGATGATTGGCTTAACTCAGGTTGGATAGCCTGTCCTGGCTGTAAAAATTTACACATATATAATGTCTGCACTAATGACTTGTATAAAGGCAGTTTCAAATAATCTCGCTTGTCAAATAATTTTTACCAGCAACCCCCACCCCTTTCCCCACTTACTTTCATCAATTCCGGAGTCCAGACTCCCTGTGTCAAACATCAGTAAAACAGGAGTGATGATCCACGCTTCCCTATCAGCGGTTCTAATGAGAAACTCGACATTGGTAATGGCAGAGGATATTACCTGTCAGACTGCGTATTTCCTTAGTTTCAATAATATCCAGCCCTTACTTGAGGCCTAGACATCTAAGGATTTGGAATAGACGTGGTCTTATCGATGAGTAATGTACATGCATCCCAATGCTCTCCATTATCCATGTACTAACTATTATTGGCTTAATCTTCCAGCAGTCCAGGATCTCTGTCCTGCAGGTTTCCTTATAATATGGTAAGATGGTCTGTAACTAGTGATGAGCGAGTATGCTCGTTATTCGAGTTTCTTTGAACATGCTCGGGTGGTCACTGAGTATTTTGTTGTGCTCGGAGATTTAGTTTGTTGAAGGAAGAAAATGAGTATTATCTGACAGAATTGCAGGGGTGTCAATACTTTTTGCCATGACTAAGTTTTGCAAGTGGTAGAGCACTGATCGACCTGGGGGGGAGGAACTCTCGTGGGCGGCGGTACTGGCACAGGGCCCCTCATATTACGACTGTGTGTCTGACATTGGTTGTGCACCACCACCATCAGAGACACTTCATTGTACTATGAGTACTGTGACAGTGCCGTCGCCCAAGAGTGGGCACACCCACCTGTCCAGGCAAATGGCACTCGCACGGGTGCTTGCGCCAAGTGGTGACCATGGCCCTGTGGGGGGAGTCAGCCCATTTAGGGAGTTATAAAAATGGCCTATGGTGGACATTCAGCAGCTGCAAATGGATGAATTGGAGCAGTCAGTAAGAGGAGGCCAAAAGCAAGACATTTTTAAGGCAAGCTACGTGTCAGCAGGGGAAGGTTCATTTTAATGAAGGTTAGACCATCAACATTTCGGGTAGCCAGACGTGTCCTTTTTTCGGTCAGTATTGAACCAGCAGCACTGAAAACTCTTTCTGATAGCACACTAGCACCTGGGCAAGCGAGCTCCTATAATGCATATTCTGCCAGTTCAGGCCAGGTGTCTATTATAGATGCCCAGTAATCAAAGGGGAATGACCTGTGAGGGAGAACATTGATAAGGGAGGAAAAACAGTAACCATACTAGACAAATGCTGTTTCCTGTCACTTTGAATTGATGCAGCAGTACCTGTCGTGTCTGCGGTCATTTTGAAATCACTCCACAACCTGGTCATAAAACCCCTCTGTCCAACGCCACTTCGGATTTGTGCACCTCTAACACCTCTGCCATGTTGCCCCCTACAGCTCGTGTGAGAACCATCACCACCTGTGTGTGCTGGGAATGCCTGAACCAAACGGTCTACAAGAGTTGCTTGTTTGGTAGCCAATATTTGCTCAAGGTTCTCATGTGGCATGATATTTTGTAATTTTCCTTTGTATCGTGGATCCAGGAGGCAGGCCAACCAGTAATCTTCATCGGTCATCATTTTTATAATGCGGGGGTCCCTTTTTAGGATACGCAAGGCATACTCTGCCATGTGGGCCAATGTTCCAGGTGTCAATTCACTGCTTGTGCTGGGTTGAGGAGCACTTTCTTGCAAATCAACATCACTTGTGGCCCGCAAAAACCCTGTATCTGATCTTGCAACGCCACCAGTTTCTATTGCCCCCTGAGAAGCATCCTCCTCCCATAAATATTCATCCCCATCATCCTCCTCCTCTTCGTCCGCCACCTCATCTAGGAGAGTTCCCTGACCAGACAATGGCTGACTGTCATCAAGGCTTCCCTCCTCCTCAGCTGCAGATGCCTGCTCCTTGATGTGCGTCAAACTTTGCATCAGCAGACGCATTAGTGGGATGCTCATGCTTATGATGGCGTCGTCTGCACTTACCAGCTGTGTGCATTCCTCAAAACACTGAAGGACTTGACAGAGGTCTTGGAGCTTCGACCACTGCACACCAGACAACTCCTTGTCTGCATTCCAACTGCCTGCCCGTGTATGTGTATCCTCCCACAAATGACAGCACGCCTCTGTTCGCACAGCCTCTGAAGCATGTGCAGTGTGGAGTTCCACCTTGATGCAATGTTGATTATTAGGTGGTGCTGGGGAAGATTCAGCGATCGCTGATGGTTCTGCATACGGCTGGAGTGTACGGGCGACCAGCGGATGTGCGAGCAAAGTCTTCGCACCTTCAGGAGCAGGGCTGGTAACTCCGGATAATTTTTCAGGAAGCACTGCACCACCAGGTTCAAGATGTGAGCCAGGCAAGGAATGTGTTTGTTCTGAAAGGGCTATGGCAGCCATAAAATTCCTTCCGTTATCACTGACTACCTTGCCTGCCTCAAGATGTACACTGCCCAGCCATGACTGAGTTTCTTGCTGCAAGTACTCGGCCAGTACTTCCGCGGTGTGTCTGTTGTCGCCCAAACACTTCATTTGTAGCACAGCCTGCTGATGCTTACCACTAGCTGTTCCATAATGGGACACCTCGTGTGCAACACTAGCAGCTGCGGATGGAGTGGTCGTGCGACTGCGCTCTGTGGACGAGCTTTCACTTCTGGAGGAGTAGGGGTGGCGGCGAACGCCTACAGCAAACTTTTCTAGACCGTGGGCTAGGCAGAACTGTCCCACTATGGCTGTCCCCTGTGGACCCTGCATCCACCACATTAACCCAGTTCGCCGTGATGGACACATAACGTCCCTGGGCATGCCTACTGGTTCATGCATGTGTTGTGAGGTGCACCTTTCTACTGACTGATTGCCTCAGTGCATGGACAATACGGTCTTTGACATGCTGGTGGAGGGCTGGGATGGCTTTTCTCAAAAAGAAGTGTCGACTGGGTAGGTCATAGCGTGGTACTGCGTAGCCCATCAGGGCTTTGAAAGCTTCACTTTCAACCAACCGGTAGGGCATCATCTCTAACGAGATTAGTCTAGCAATGTGGGCGTTCAAACCCTGTGTACGCAGATGAGTACTTTCTTTTCCTAACGAGAGTCTCTTGTAGGGTGAGCTGGACTGGAGAGCTGCATATGGTGGAACTAGCATGGCATGGTGGTGGACATGGCAGATTGAGAGAGGGTTGGTGATGGTATTCTTGATGTTGACCTACCTACAGTGTTTCCTACCAAGAACCTTGAGATTGACCTGACTGCTTTGGCCTTGCGATGATACCTCCACATTTGCTGCTGGTGGTGTCCTAACCGGTGGGCTTACTGTGATGCAATGTAGCGTTGCTGACTACCTTCATTCTGAGTAGGTGCACCAACGGTACTGGACGTTTGGTAGTTAGTCCAGGCTTGCAAGTGCATGCTGGTTAAATGTCTACGCATGCACGTAGTATTTAAATTTAGGAGATTCTTCCCTCTGCTAAAGGTCTTTGAGCACTTCTTACAGATAATTTTGCACTGATCATTCGGATCTTGGTTAAAAAATTCCCACACTGCACTCTTCCTACTATGGATTACCTTTTCAGGCATTGCACGCTGTGCTACTTTCACCGGATGGCCACGCTGTCTTAAAACTGTTTTTGGTTTTGACAAACATTTTTGGCCAGATACGGGCCTGCCAGATGAAAGCTGTTGCGATGTAGATGGCTGCTGTGGATCACCCTCCTCCGCTTCTGAGCTACTGGCAGCGGCACCCTCTTCCCTCAATGGCTGCCAATCTGGGTCAACAACTGAGTCATCTATCACCTCCTCTTCAATGTCATGTGCACCTTCTTGTGTCACCGTGTAAGGTGCTATAGCGTTCGTGACTGGGCACCATAGTCTCATCAGGGTCAAATTCTGGCTCAGTACACTGCGAGGGCAATGTAGTGATCTGAGTCAATGGAACAGCATAATAATCTAGCTGTGGCTGTGCATCTGTGCACTCCATGTCCGATTACTTTTAACAATTTCCCTCTCTAACCCAGGCACGGTATGTGTAAAGAGCTCCATGGAGTAAACTGTAGTTTCGCCTACCGCATCCTTCACTTTTGGTTTGGGTGAAGGACACAAGGAAGCGACTTGTTCCTGACCGGGAGCATCCACTGACGACTCACTGCTTTTAGATTTCGAACCTTCTGAAGAGGAGGCGAAAGAGCTAGAGGCTGAGTCAGCAAGGAAAGCCAAAACTTTTTCCTGCTGCTCTGGCTTTAAAACCTGTTTTCCTACTCCCAGATAAGGGAGCCTTCGAGGCCTTGTGTAGCCAGACGATGATGCTGGTTCAACACCTCGAGCCTTTGGTGCTATTTTGCTTTTCCCACTACCACCAGATGCTCCACCACCATCAGTACCAGCTGGCAACGACCGCCCACGGTGACGTAGATCCACTTAGTGCCAATTTAAATCTCCCTTTTTTGGGGGGGGGGAGACTGCAACAAAACTCAGGCCCAGTGTATTACACTACACAATGTAAGTGGCAGAACGTGGCTGGAAGATATATAAAAATATACAAGGGCTGTAGTACAATTTCAATCTCCCTACAATGATCTCAGGACAAGTATGGCAGCAATAAAAAGGACTGCTGCACACAAAAGTGTGGACAAATAAACAAGAGAACTGTGCAGAAAGGAGCAACAGGATTTTTGCTTTTAAAAAAGCAGTTGGTTTGCACAGCGGCATACAAACAGCAATGCAGCTATCAGGGAGCCTTATAGGGCAGCCTAATAAGCTACAGAGCTGATGCACAAAAATATAAACTCCACTGTCCCTGCAAAGAATAGGTAGTGTTGGACGGTGGAAATCGCTACAGCACAAGCAGTTTCGGGGTTAATCTTCCCTCCCTAAATATATCCCTTCTTCTGATGAAGCTGCAGCAACCTCTCCCTATGCTAAGATCGGCAGAAGTAAGATGGCGGTCGGCGTGCATGCCCTTTTATAGCCCCTGTGACGCCGCAGAAAGCAAGCCAATCACTGTAATGCCCTTCTCTAAGATGGTGGGGACGGAGACTTATGTCATCACGCTGCCCACACTCTGCGTCTTCCTTCATTGGATGAGAAATGGCGCTGAAAGCATCATACGAAACGCGACTTTGGCGCGAAGATCGCCGACCTCATGGCCGATCCCACACTAGGATCGGGTCGGGTTTCACGAAACCCGACTTTGCCGAAAGTCGGCGACTTTTGAATTTGTCCGATCCGTTTCGCTCAACCCTATTATTAAGCAAATGCAGCCGATTAGTGGTCGGTACAGTCCTCCCTAATCCATTTGGCTAGAGTGTATTTTAAAACTCTAAACTCTAAACCCCTTCCTAGGACCTTGGAAGGATAAGAATAGCGCATTATCGTTCTTCCAAGCATTAGTGACTGAGATATAATGTAAAAGGCATCTTCTAACATCTAATGTATGGTGTTCTTTTTCTCTAGGGTTAGAAGGATTAGGGATAAAAGATGGCAGAACTATCTCCTGCGACCTGTGAAAATGGGACTCTACTTTTGGCAAGTAAGCTGGGTCCGGCTTGAGGACCACTCTATCCTATAAGAATTCTGTATAAGGGGGAAGTCTGGAAAGTGCCTGTATGTCTCCTATCCTGCGAGCCGATGTTAAAGCTACCAGGAAAGCTGTTTTAAGGGACAACATCTTGATTGAGGCTTCTTGTAATGGTTCAAAGGGGTCTCTTGTCAAAGATGTAAGGACTAGATTTAGGTCCCATGGTATCGTCTTGTTTTTATGCAAAGGTCTAGCTCTACCGACTGCCTTAATGAACCTCGACACCCAATAGTTATTGGCAATATTACAAGAGAACAGGGCACCCATGGCTGAGACCTGTACTCTCAGTGTACTTGTGGAAAGATTTAATTCTAACCCCTTCTGCAGAAATTCTAAGATCTGGCGTATCGGCACCCCTTCTTTTATGTTGAAATCTGAAAAGGCCAAGAACTTTCTCCAGGTTCTAGAGTAGATTTTTGTTAACTGTTTCCTACTCTTTAGAAGAGTATCTACCAAATTTGGGGAGAAGCCTCTGTCCTTTAACAATGACTGCTTAAACTCCAAACCGTTAAATGGAGTCCCATCACTTGTGGATGGCAGATCGGTCCCTGGAAAAAGCAAGTTCGGAATATCTGGGAGTACCCAGGGTGTTATGATACGGTGGTTTAGGAGCAACATGGAACGAGCTCTGAAGGAAGTGGAAACTGTACTGACCGCAGTCCCTAAGCTCAACACAACACTAGAAGTAGCCGTGAAATGCTCCTAACTCTCCCTAGGCATCTCGTCACAGCCTAAGAGCTAACTACCCCTAAGGAAAGAAGCAGGAAAGCTATCTTGCCTCAGAGAAAATCCCCAAAGGATAGATTAGCCCCCCACAAATAATGACTGTGAGTGGAGAGGGAAAAGACATACACAGAATGAAACCAGGATGAGCACAGGAGGCCAGTCTAGCTAAATAGATAGGACAGGATGGAATACTGTGCGGTCAGTATAAAACACTACAAAAATCCACACAGAGTTTACAAAAAATCTCCACACCTGACTAAAGGTGTGGAGGGCAAATCTGCCTCCCAGAGCTTCCAGCAAGACAGAATAATTCACACTGATAAGCTGGACAAACATAGAAAGCACAGAATGGATAAGTCCACAAACTATGGACAGAAAAGAGCAAGCAAAAACTTAGCTTAGCTGAACTGGTCAGGATAACAGGGAACTCCAAAGAGATGTGAATCCAACCAGGAACCAATTACAAGTGGCACTGGCTGAAGGACAGAGCAGGCATAAATAGCCAATAAGAAAAGACGATCAGTGGAAGCAGCTGAAGACCGCTAACTCCAAGGAGCAGCCATACCACTTGAAACCACAAGAGGGAGCCCAAGAGCAGAACTCACAAAAGTGCCACTTACAACCACCGGAGGGAGCCCAAGAGCAGAATTCACAACACCAGGGATCGTCTACCAACATTGTCCTGAGCCACGTGAACCAGGTTCTCCTGGGCCAGAATGGGGCAATTAGAATGACTTTCGCTTGATCTTCCCTGATTTTCTTCACCACTAGAGGTAACAGGTTCAATGGTGGGAAAGCATAAGCCAAAGGAAAATCCCATTTTGTCAGGAATGTATCCACAGCCAGAGGATTCTCTCTGGGATTCAGAGAGCAAAATCTTTTTACTTTTTTGTTGTCTCTGGTGGCAAAGAGGTCCACCACCGGTTGACCCCATCTGCGGACAATCTGATTGAAAATGTCGCCGTTTAGAGACCATTCTCCTTGTTTTAGCATATTGCGGCTGAGAAAGTCTGCTTTTACATTTTCTTTCCCTTTGATGTGAAGAGCAGTCAAAGATTGAAAATTTGTCTCTGCTGTTTGAAACAGGCGATCTGCCACCTGCATCAGAGCCTCGGAACGTGTTCCACCTTGATGATTTACATAAGCCACTGCCACCTGGTTGTCCGAGAAGATGCGGACGTGGTGTCCCTGCAGATATATGAGGAGTTTTTAACTGCTAACTCGATCACCATTAACTCCCTCTGATTGGATGAAGATGTTGTTCAGGGGTCCCATTGTCACTGAATCACAATGTCACCCATGTGGGCCCCCCACCCTGAGGGGCTAGCATCTGTGGTTATCACCCGAGTTATATGTGTTACCCAGGAAACGCCTGCCGATAAATTAGCTTTATCTAACCACCACCTAAGGGATCTAAGGGTTAACGGCCTCAAAGTTATCCTTTCGCATAAGGCCCCCTCCCAAGGCTTTGTCATTTATCAAGACATGTTTCTGTAGGGATCTAGTGTGACGTTAAGTCCATTTGATAGCTGGAATACATAATGTGAGGGACCCTAACAAGGACATAGCTTGGCGAAGAGTCATGGAGGGTATATTAATTGCTTTTAATACCTGTCGCTGAATTTGATCTGACGTCTCCATAGGAAGATGACACTGTTGTGTAGCTGAATCTAACAACAACCCTAAAATCTTTTGAACTTTTAGGGGCTGTAACCGAGATTTTTCATAATTTATTATCCAACCTTTATTATCCAACCTAGGTGTTCCAACTTACTTCTAGCTACTTCCAATTGTGACAAGCAATGATCCATTGAATTCCTCGCTATGAGGAAATCATCTAGGTAGGGGACAATAAGAATATTGAATTCCAGTAAATGTGCCATAACCTCAGCGATTATCTCTGTAAATACCCTAGGGGCCGAAGGGAAGTGCCCTATACTGAAAATGGCGAACTACGGCCCCCATTAAAACCGCTACCCTTAGGAATTGTTGGAAATCTGCATGGATGGGTACATGATAATATGCATCTTTTAAATCATAGTAACATAGTAACATAGTTAGTAAGGCCGAAAAAAGACATTTGTCCATCCAGTTCAGCCTATATTCCATCATAATAATCCACTACTACCATGAAGCAGTTTTAAAACAGCATCTTTATTGTTGAATTGATAGACTCCATTTTGAAGGTATGTTTGACCAGAAAATCATTAAGGTATCTAAGGTTTATGATGGTCCTATGTTTTGTCAGGCTTCTGAATAAGGAACAGGGGAGAGTAAAATCCCCTTCCTCTTTCAGATTCTGGAACTTCTATGAAGACATTTTTTGAACAAAGAGCCGTCACCTCTTCTTCTAAAGCTCACCGACACAAAAAGAGGACTTAGAAATCCTCCAAAAAATTAAAAAAAAGTCACAGAGAAAAATGCAGAGATGTTTACCTGCTGAAGCCTCCAACTGAATGCACTAGCAGGGTGCGGCAGACACGATTTATGATGGCAAAAACACAGGTGCAAAAAATACTGATGAAACAACCACTTTCAATCCAGTGTTGGCTGTTTGGCATTAGTGCACAAAAAGATAAACGATAATAGTCTGTATGTGGCGTTGTTCGCACAGGCAATGCCACATACAGACTATTATCGTTTATCTTTTTGTGCACTAATGCCAAACAGCCAACACTGGATTGAAAGTGGTTGTTTCATCGGTATTTTTTGCACCTGTGTTTTTGCCATCATAAATCGTGTCCGCCGCACCCTGCTAGTGCATTCAGTTGGAGGCTTCAGCAGGTAAACATCTCTGCATTTTTCTCTGTGACTTTTCTTCTTCTAAAGCCGACTGTTCAAGGGGAGAAGAGCGTAAGGGAGTCCATTTAAAATTATTCCGTGGGGTACGACTAAACTCAAGTTTGAGTCCCTGACATATAGTGTTCTGCACACAAACACTATTTGTGATCTTTGACCATGCTGAAAAGAAGTGTAACAATCTCCCCCCCACCGGAATTGCTAGTGATTGGTCTGGCTTCTTTCTCTCCCTCGAGGAATGATGGAACATAAATCCTGTATCTCTTCTACGCTTAACTTCCCATCTAGACCGATCTCGAACGGGTGAAAATGCACGCTTCCTTCCCCGGTCAAATCTCTTATTGAAGGGACGACGGTAGGACGTGGATAAATTAGGGAACTTCTTTTTGTCATCGGCCTTTTTAGGAGCACATCCAAGACTGGACCAAACAAATATTCTCCCTTGCAAGGAATGGCGCAGAGTTTTGACCTCGTCTGTATATCTCCCGGCCAGCATTTTAACCACAAGGCTCTTCTAGCCGCAATAGAGTCCTGCTGCTGTAGTCGCCATCTTACCTGAGTCAATAGAAGCGTCTGATAAGGCAGCAGCCTCCTGAATCACTGGTAGAGCAGTTAAAATAGAGTCTCTAGAGGCCCCCTCCTTTAACTGGGATTCTAGTTGGTCCTGCCAAACCATCATTGACCTGGCTGTACAAGTTGATGTTACCGCAGGTCTTAAGGAACCGGCTGCCATTTCCCAGGTAGCTTTAAGAAAGGTGTCGGCCTTCCTGTCAAGGGGGTCCCTAAGGGTTCCCATATCCTCAAAGGGAAGAGAAGCTTGCTTTGCCACTTTGGCTACTGCCGCATCTAATTTAGGGGCCTTCTCCCAACTGCTGACTGTCGGGTCATCAAAGGGATATCTGCGTTTCTCTGCTGGTGGCAAGGAACCTTTTTTCTAAGGTTTCTTCCATTCTCTATTAATAAGCTCCTGAATCTTTACGTTTAGCGGAAAAGCTCTACGCTTCTTTTGCTCCAATCCACTAAACATAATCTCTTCTCTGGATAGCTGAGGTTTGGGTTCTGTTATGCCCATAGTCCCTCTGATCGCCTTAACTAATTTATCTATCCTTTCAAGGGGTAGACAAAAGCGGGCAGTGTCTTCATCTGAAGAGGAGGACGATGAAGCCGAATCGCAGGAACCTTCATCTCTATCTTCATCTGCCGAAGAATCAGAGACCAGAGAAGCTTTGTATTTAGAGCTTCCTGCTTGAGACAGGGACTTAATGGACTGTTTAACTTCCGCCCTGACCATCTCTTTCAGGCTTGCTGCCACACTAAAGGATTCCTCCGCTACCTGAGGGGGCAAGTAAGGCAATCTAGTCTATGAAGATCTAATGCCCTCCACCCTTTCCCCTTCCTTGAGACCGCACCGTCTGTTGGATACAGGGGGCACACAGTTTTTTAGGGCACGAATCGGGTAAGGGAACTCCGCAGATGGCACATTCTTTATGTTTAGCCTTACCAATGCATTTCTTCCCCTAAAATAAAGAATATGAGGGGAATCACGTCACTGAGTGAACATTCTCGTAGATCACTTACCAGTGGTTTCCCAAAAAGAAAGATACCGGAATATGAGGGGGATTCTTCATGGCTGATGCTCCTGATCCTTGTCTGGAGGAGCTTTTGCGACCAGACTCATCACTCCCCCTGTCATGCTCCTTCCCGGGTGCAGGAAACCGGCCGGAGGGCCTGTGAGTGAGTGGTGTGCAAATCCCGGTGGACACCGCCATTTTGGGGTCACCGCGCATGCGTGGAACCCCGAGACCCGGAAGCAGACGCCGGCTCCACCCCCAGATGTCACCCCGGCCCGCAGCACTTCCTGTCAGCGCTGAGAGCAGCGTGGGATTCCCAGCTAGCCAGCAGTGTACTGGGCGGCGCAACCACAATGTCACCGCACAACACACAGCCCGCAGCACCAGCCATACACCCAGGGAGGAGCAACAACCAGGGGGAAAATACCTTGCGCTGACCTGGAGACAGAATACTGCCGGCGACTACTCACTGCTGTGAACGTCACCGCCGTGCAGCCCTGCCAGGACCACCGTGACGTCTCCAGGATCTCCGCACCGGCCAGAGGTAGGAGACTTCCCCGCTACCTGAGTCAGCCGGCCTGGGATCCTTGAATATTCTGTAGGATCCCGTCCCTTTAGGAACAGGAAACCAACTGATACGTGGGAGAGGTGCCACCCTTTTGTATCTGTAGGTTTCCTGTTCCTAATGGGTGGATCTCCTCTCTTGTAGTGCTGTCATGGGAGTCCGAATAAATGCCCTTTCAAAAGCGCTGTGAAGCGATAGCAAATATGTAAATACCATACCATCCGGGGATCCACTAAAGGTTTATATATTGGTAAGCATTGTTATTTTTTGCCATTTTTTTCTTGTGGATACCAGTACTATAGGTGGATTAGATTTGAGCCATGATATTTCCATACCTCTCCAGACTTCCTTACATTACTAAATTACATGATTTGAAAACTGACATATATGGATTATATATACGTATTATTGTATCAGTCTATAACTGAAGTTCAAGAATTGTTTTGATGATTCTCATATTATTAATATGAAGAAATAGGTATTCTATACCCTTGATTACCATTCAAGGTCATGGAGTTTGACTTATAACTCTGTTTATCCATGGGTCGTGACCAGCTCATTATATTTCACTGTATTTGTTTATTGTCTGTTTGTTGTTTAATTTTTGTATATCAGTGATGTATTACAACTAGTGTTGAGCGATACCTTCCGATATCCAAAAGTATCGGTATCGGATTGGATCGGCCGATATCCAAAAAATATCGGATATTGCCGATACCGATACCACATACCAATGCAAGTCAATGGGACACAAATATCGGAATGTAAATAAGCCCTTTCTGTCCTTCTACATCCTGTTCCGGAGGGGGGAAGAGTGTGGGCGGTGCGTGGGCGGACACTGCGTGTCTGTGTGTGCGGGCGGGCTCTGTGCGGGCCTGCCGGGGCTCTGTGCGAGCCTGCCGGGGCTCTGTGCGGGCTGCCGGGGGTCTGTACGGGCCTGCCGGGGCTCTATGCGGGCTGCCAGGGGTCTGTGCGTGCCTGCCGGGGCTCTGTGCGAGCTGCCGGGGACCTAGTCTCACTTTTGGCATTGCTGTGTGAGAAACACAGCGCTGAAAAGCAACAATGCTAACCACAGAGCCTGTGTCCCACCATGTGCAAGTTCCCAAATACTGAGAATATTCTGCACTCTCCGGGGCATACTTCCGTTTCCACTGCAAAGAGAGAGGCGATTATGAAAAAATGTTTCAAAGCACAGCATATGCTACGAGTGTTTGCTCCTTTGGTAGTTTTGGATTACATTTCAGCTTTTTCTTTGCATACATTACATTTTTTTCAATTCTGAGAAATTACTGTCTCATCCCTAACATTTAGATAATGTGATCATCATAAACTCCACTCCAGCATTTTGTTTTAAACCTAGGGTCCCTTCTTACTTGCCACCGTCTTCACGCTTTTCCTAGTGCCGCTCCGATCCCATCTTGTGGGCGCAGCTTCTGAGTGGCCAGACCTTAGAGGTTACATGACAGCGCTCAGTGCAAGTCTATGAGAGCCAAAACTGATTGCTGGATCCGCCCCACCGATCTAATATTGATGACCCATACTTATGATTAAGTTTAAAGATCTTGAAAATCCTAATAAAAGGAAGTGGGTCTCTCGGAAAGAAGATAGTAGATGGTCTGTGGAGATGTGACTAGTGACAGCCTCAAGGCTCTGGCCATTCACAGAATGCAGGTTGCATAAACCGCACCTGTATTGGGTAATAGACTAATGAATCTCTGATCAAGACATCCGCTTTCCATACGCCTTATCTGTTCAACATCAAGCAGTGTCCTGACATCGCATTCTGGTGGGCATAGACTTTCTATGTAATACCCCCAGTAGGGGGGCTAAGACAAAGATGAGTTGCCCACGTTTAAAGACTATCTTCCATTGTACAGAAAACTTTGTTCTAAATGTTTAGATTTATTTCCCGTGTTTCGGGAGTGGATCTGGTACAGTGTATGACACAATGACGTATGAGCTGACTTGAATGCTTGGAATTCTGCTGTTTTGTCTAAATTTCATTTCTGAGAATTAGAAAGTCGTGCTCCATGTTTGTTCACTGAAATCAATACACGATGTTCTCAAAGTTTAACACCTTGGCTGCACATAGGGCATTGTACCTGTAGAGGTTTTATCAACTTGAACCTACATCTGCTCTAAAGTTTTACCATAGTGTTTGTTTTGCTGACTCCAATCATTTTTACTACTCAACATACATGCACGCTCAGTTCAGCTGAGCATTCCTATATTGTGAATGGGGTGAGTGGAGTGAATTACTGATAGACACCTCTAGTAGATCGTTGGTCAGAACACGAATACCAGATTTGGATGGCATTCATTTTAAGTGCATGGTCAGCTTAAGCGATCAAAGGCAATTTGTTAGCAGAATTTCAACCAGTCCGTTCCTCTGTTACTGAGAAATCAGTGTTAATTTACATGCAAATCAAGCTGAAGAGCTATGGTAGATCTGTAGCCTCCGTCACTCCAGCTATATCCCTCCCACAATGGCTCCTCCTCTTGCTTGAGTGAACAACAGCCTCTAGATTTTGTGACTTTTGACAAAGCAATTGCCAGTCAAGCAAGAGGAGGTGGCGGTGGCGCTGGGTGGGGAATAGAGCTGGAGTGACAGAGGCTTCAGATCTATCATAGCTCTTCAGCCTCATTTGCTTATCTGCTCAATCGCTGATTTCTCAGCAACGGAGGAATAGACCGTCATGTAAAGGTATTGCTGGACTTGTCTTTGAAAGAGCTACATGTACATATAAATGTTATATAACACAAAGTACCAAAGGATATCCAATAAAAAATATATAAATATATATACACATAAATATTAATAAAACCCAAGTGGTGCCTTTGTGCAAGAAATAGTGATTAAACACTGAAAGTAGAGAACTAAGCCACAACCTAAACCCGGATAGCCAAGAAAGTGTATCCACACAGAGAATTATTTAAACAAGCCTTTATTTATGTTGGCAATTGGCACAAAATTAAAATTAATGCATAGTACGCGAATATAACAGGACAATAAAAAATGTATTAAAAAAATTATTTTGTAGGATATAAATAGGTGACCCTGGAAAAATTATTGATGGATATACATATATATATATATATATATATATATATATATATATATATATATATATATATATATATATATATATATATTTCATTTGATGATAGCCAAAAAAAATAATAATTGATATGAAAAAACATCAATTAAGAAAATATATAAAGGAAAAAATTATTTGTATAAAAACAAATAAAGTGCACTACAATATAAAAACACACGTAAAAATCAATTAATTATGGTGAAAAATAAATACCAAAAGTATATGCCCAAAATGAGTGTGTGCTTCCACAAAAGTAATAACAATAGAGTGCAAAAAGAGCTAATTCAATCAAATATAAAAATACCAACAGGGCACAATATGTGCCACAATCAGGTAGATAAACCACACCACTGAAAGTGCGATGTGCAGTGTACAAATAACGCTATCAACCGATTCGCAAGGCGCCTATAGGGCGCAATATGTGCCACTATCAGATGGATAAGCCACGCCACTGAAGTGCAATGTGCAGTGTGCAAATAATGCTATCAACCAGCTCACAAGGAGCAATATATCTCCACCATGTACCTTGTTCCAGGGGTCATTGTGTCCCGTGATCGCGCACCCCGACGCGCGTTTCGGAACTTGTCCTTCGTCAGGGGATATGTACATATAAATAGTTTTTTGTTTTTTTTTTGGGGGGGGGGTGAAATTTTGCTGACAAATTCCCTTTAAATAACTGAAGATGGTATGTTACAAGCTTAACTAAACTATTTCATATCTTATATCTCCATAAAAAATTTCAAATGTGTGTACATTTATTTTTGTTGATACTTCTCTATACTTTTGGCTAATTTGTGCCATTCCATTAGCATCTGCAGTAAAGAGAATAATTATTCAGTTACGTAATTACTCCAGAATCCAGTCTGTTATTTTTATGGTGGATAAATTTTTCCCACTGAGATCATTTCCTTGAAGGGTGGACCTATGATGAATCAGCAACACTATATGTGCGTCTCTTTGAATTGTGTAAGTGTTGCACAACAGCTGCCGAAAATATACACTGATACGATTCTGACATACAAAAACATTTTCAAGAAGGCCATTGTTTTAGTACTGATTTATGAAATCAAAATTAAGCACGAAAATAAGAAACTTTGTAATTCATCTTATCTAAGAAATCTGCTTCTTTCTCCTCCGATATTTTGTTCACACTTAAAGGGAACCTGTCAGCTGTTTTGGTCGATATAAGATACGGCCACCGCCTTTCAGGGCTTATTTACAGCATTCTATAATGTTGTAGATAAGCCCCCCGCCTGAAAGATAAGAAAAATAATTTTTATGATACTCACTGGGGGAAAGGGGGGGTGGTCCGGTCCGATGGGTGTCACGGGTCCGGCGCCTCCCTTCTGCTTGCGATTCCACCCTCCTGCTTGCTTCACAGGCTTCCCGGCATCATGCGCAGGCGCTGGGCCTCTCTGACCTTTCCAGGCACCTGCGCACTGCAGTACTTTGCTCTGCCCTCAACATGGCAGATAAGTATGCCTGGGTAGGAGCACGATGCCGGGGAGCGATGAAGCAACAGGAGGGCGGCATCGCAAGAAGATGGGAGGGGCCGGACCTGTGACACCCATCGGACTGAACCGCCCCCCGGGTGAGTATAATAAAGCTTATTTTTCTTATCTTTCAGGTCAGATCGGGGGCTTATATATAGCATTATAGAATGCTATAGATAACCTCTGAAAGGCAGTGGCCGTATCTTATATCGGCCAAACGTGGTGACAGGTTCCCTTTAATTAAGGCCTCTTTCACATTTCCGTCGGTACGGGCCCGTCGCAATGCATCGGGCTGACGTACCGACGGACGTTGTGAATTCTCTGCACAACGTGGGCAACGGATGGACGCATCCGCTGCCCATTCTGCAGTCCGGTGAGGAGGGGGCGGAGTTTCGGCCACGCATGCGTGGTCGAAAATGGGGGACTCGTCGCACAAAAAAAGTTACACTGAAAGTTTTTTTGTGATGATGGTCCGCCAATTACTGACGCATCCACTGCACGACGTACGGAACGTGTGTGTCCATACGTCGCGATTTGTCGGTAATACAAGTCTATGTGCAAAAAACGCATCCTGCGGGCAACTTTGCAGGATGCGTTTTTTGCACAGAACGACGCATTGCAACGTCTTCAAAAAGACGTAAGTGTGAAAGAGGCCTAACAGGTAAAATATGTGTTCTTTGAAGACCGATTTTCATATTATCGAGATGATAGATGACAGTTGGTGCTTTCAAAAATCTATGGAAGAAGGTGGAGCTACGTGGAGACACAGACATTCTGCTGCACGTTCTCCTGAAATTACTGAATATGTGCACACATCAAGTATTTCTGCACCATTTCTGCATGTATTGGCAGGAAAAATGCAAAAAAAAATTTTGTTGCAGATTTTTCCCCACTTATTAGAATGGGTGAAAGAAAGAATTGCCATGCTGCAGATTGTAATCAGCTACAAATCTGCAAGGAAAAAATAAGCAACATGTGTATGAGACGTCAGTAATCTCATTCACTTTGCTGGCACGAACACACCAGTATTTGCAGCAGAAAAATAGAATACAGATATGACAATATCTGTAAAGCAGTGTAGAATTAATGTCACTCTATAAGTAAGTATAATAAAAAAAGAAGTGAAAAAAGCTCAGTGGCTTGCGAAGATATTCACCACCTTGGCATTGCCCATGTTTTTCTACCTCACAACCTGGAATTTCACTGGTTTTTAGGCTTTGCATCAGTGCATGTAAAGAACATGCCTACAACTGTGAACATATGGTTTTATTTTTATTGTGAAGCAAAAAACAAATAGGGGAAACTAACTGAAAACTTCAGTGTGCATAACTATTTACCCCCCTAAAGTCAGTACTTTGTAGAGCCTCCTTTTGCGGCAATTATGGTTGTCAGTCGCTTTAGATAGCAGTCTCTATGAGCATTCCACATCTTGCCACTGGGATTTTTGCTCATACCTCAAGGCAAGCAGTAGTAAGAGTATATAGCAAAAAAATCACTGATTTATAAATTGTGCGATAGCAAACAAGTGAAATATAAAAATTAACTTTTAATGTATTTATTTCAAATATTCTTGAGACCAACAAATAATGGAGGCCTTTTGGGCTTAAAGTTTTAAAAACAGTGGAGAAACAAACCATACAACCACTTGCAAGGGAAGAGCACCGACGTCTTATCCTGGACCGGACAGGCTGAGCATTGCACCCACACCAGGGATAGCTGTCGGACTGGATTATACAACCCCTAGAAGTCGCAGACATGGTGAGTGTTCCGATTTTAATATGCATTCATAACTCACCATCTGACAAGGGAAGACATAATTGTCATAGTGTTGTTGGTACAGCAAGGCATAGATTGCCTTTATAGCTGCACCCTATACCATTAACACACCACTGACAGAGTGTATAGTTAAAGAGGTGGACTGTAATGATACCCGTTAAGGGAAGCAACGTCAATAACCTCAAAAACTCTGTCTAAGTGGTTCTATGGTTTGTTTCTACACTGTTTTTAGCACTGTGTTGATCTCAAGAATATTTTAAAGAAAACATTAAAGGGAACCTGTCACCAGGATTGTGCACAGTAACCTACACACAGTGTCAGGTCGGCGCCGTTATACTGAATAAAATGATTCCTTGGTTAATGAAATCCGTCTTGTGGTTCTTTAATCTTTATTTTCAGTTTTGTGTTAGAGATTCTCACGCCCTAAGGCGGGGCAGGGGTATGTGGTGCTCTGATTATACATTCATAATGCAGACTATAATTAAGGTCCGAGCTTTGACTAGGCCACTCGAAAATATTTAAATGCTTCCCCTTAAGCCACTCGAGTGTTGCTTTAGCAGTATGCTTTGGGTCATTACCATGCTGGAAGGTGAACCTCCGTCCCAGTCTCAAACCGCTGACAGACTGAAACAGGTTTTGCTCATGAATATCCACGTGTTTTGCACCATCCATCTTCTCAACTCAGACCATTTTCCCTGTCGCTGCTGATGAAAAACATCCCCACAGCATGAAGTTACCACCATGTTTCCCTGTAGGGATTGTGCTCAATTTTGGCCTCCTCTGACCACAGCACCTTCCTCCATACATTTGGGGAGGCTCCTGCATGTCTTTTGACTAACTCAAAACAAGCCTTACAATTTTTGTCTGTAAGTAAATGCTTTTTTTCTGCCCACTCTACCATAAAGGCCACCTCTATCGAGTGTATGGCTTATTATGGTCATATGGCCAGATACTCTAGTCTCTGCTTGAGAACTCTGCATCTCCTTTAGGGTTACCTTTTGGTCTCTGTGCTGCCTCTGATTAATGCCCTCCTTGCCCGGGCTGAGAGTTTTGGTGGGCAGCCCTCTCTTTGCATGTTTGTTGTGGTACAATTTTCTTTCCATTTGATGATAATGGATTTCGTGGGGGATCATCACAGATTGGGATTTTTTTTTTTTTTTTTTTTTGCAACCCAACCCTGACTTGTATTAACAACTTTATCCCTAACTGTCTTGGAGATCTCCTTGGTCTTCATGGGGTTGTTTGGTCAGTGGTGCCTCTTGATTAATGGTGTTGCAGCCTCTGTGGCCTTTCAGAAAAATGTGTATATACTGACAGACTATGTGACACTTGGATTGTGCTCAGGTGGACTTCCTTTCACTAAGCATGTGACTTATGAAGGTAATTATTTGCATCATAAATTTTTAGGGGCTTCATAGCAAAAGGGGTGAATACATATGCACATGACAATTTTTAATGATTTGATCCCATAGATTTAATTTATGGCTATATTTCTCTCACTTCACCAATTTAGACTATTTAGTGCTGATGCATCTCACGCAAATCAGATTCCAAAAATATTTAAACACAGGTTGTAATGTAACAAAATAGGTAAAAGGCCATGGGAGGTGAATACTTTTGCAAGTCACTGTATATTTGTACTAAGCAGAGAATATACCGTAGTTGTAAAAATACAGAGTGGGCCATATATGGGGATAAACGTAGGTGGGCCATGTATATGGAAACACCTAAATAAAATGGGAATGGTTGGTGATATCAACTTCCTGTTTGTGGCACATTAGTATATGGAAGGGGGAAAACTTTTCAAGATGGGTGGTGACCATGGCGGCCATTTTGTTGTTGGCCATTTTGGATGTAACTTTATAAATGGCCCATCCAGGTGTATCCATATAAATGGCCCACTCTGTACAATCTACTGCAAAGAAAACCTTAAAGGAAACCTGTCTTAGGCTATGTGCACACAATGCGGATTGGGGTGCAGAATTTTCTGCACAAAATCTGCATCTCCTGGCAAAAAAACGCAGGTGCAGAGTTGACGCGTTTTTTATGCAGATTTTGTGCGGATTTCATGCGTTTTTACCCCTGCGGATTTCTATAATGGAAGGGTGCAGAAACGCTGCAGATCCGCACACAAGAAGTGACATGCTACTTCTTTTGATCCACAGCATTTTCCATGCGGAATTTTCCACACCATTAGCACAGCATTTTTTTTTCCTACTTTGCGGATCTGAAGCGTTTCTGCGCTGAAAAAAATGCTGCGTATCCGCAGTAAATCCGCATCATGTGCACATATCCTTAGGAGTCGTTGCTTGAACCACAAAGCTGGCCGGGGACTGCAGTGGACAATGATCTAAGAGCAGAGCAGATGTGTTTTTTCCATACATTAGAATTGATGCAAAAGGCTGCAAAAATGCTAAAAGAATTGACATGTCACAGTCTTAATGCAGGAATGAATGTGTCGCACGGATTTATGTCTTTTTACATCAACTAAGGAACTTGCCCCTCAGACTATGAGGGGTCATCACAAGAGACCCTAATCAGAGGAAAATAAAACATCCTTATCTAAGAGCTGGCCCAATATTTATGGACATAATAACTGTTTATCACTCATGGTAATTCTGCTTCATGTCATCTGTCTTATCCATGGTTTTCCCCTTTTTTTTTCTTCTGTGCCATGTTGTGCATAAATATGTGATTCTTCAGAATTTATTTTAGTCTTTGTCTGATGAAGAGACCTGTGTAGTCTTGAAAGCTTGCAATTTGTTACCATCTTTTCAGTTAGCCATTAAAAGGTATCAACCACTGAGGACTCTCAATTCTAAATATTTTTCATGCCACAGATAGAAATCTGCTTCATGAAAAATAAAGAAAAATAAGCAGTGCGTGCATGAAACTTCGGAAATATAATTCATTCATCTGGTACAGTAAAATGCGTTTTTTCATGTGAAAAGCGTGACGTATGAGTGTACCCGCACACGTAGGTCCATTAAAAAAAAAGTGTATATAAAAGTGATTATAATAGTATATATATTACCTGGTGTAGTTAGAGGGTGAATGGCCTCCGTCACTTTTTCAGCTACGGTATATCTGAGTCTGCCCCATAGTGAATGTATCTGTTATTAATTATGAACCATACATGTTTTCTCTGCTGCACATACCAGTTACTTTTCTGCTGTGAGCTTCAGCATTATGCCACAGCTTTATG
The DNA here is from genome assembly GCF_032444005.1 of Ranitomeya imitator. Taxonomy (NCBI): domain Eukaryota; kingdom Metazoa; phylum Chordata; class Amphibia; order Anura; family Dendrobatidae; genus Ranitomeya; species Ranitomeya imitator. Next base: position 109,008,337 of record NC_091283.1, on the reverse strand, counting down.
TATTTATGATTTACAGTGTTGACGTACAGCTTTATACTTCCATTATTCTTTACATGCTGCTGAATACAGCTGCTCTTCTCTATTGCTTTTTAGCCTCCAGCATTCATGGCTGTTACATAAAAAAAAGATTCTAACACCTGCTCTGACTTCTATGCTTTCTTTTCTTCTTTATAGATGGACTCTTAAGTACAGCCAGGGGTTATTACAATTCCCAGCAGCAACCATGTAGTTACAATATATGACTAATACAGAATTGAAAATGGGATAACACGCTCTTGTCTGTATATCATCAGAACTGGAGACGTAATCATGGAGTCGCCTGCCTATGTAAAGTGTGAGGTCACATGTCTAGCACATGAAGGTCCATTGACACTGCACGATTCTTGTAAACCAGCGTCAATGAAAATTAATTTGTGTTTCGGACCACCCTATTAAAGCAGGTTGTCTGGCCTTGGGGGTACAAGTCTGCAGACACTGTATGTGACTGCACACTTGTGAATCCTCACAGCACGTACACTGCGCACTGTCAGGATTTTCCGACACTGAAAGCAGGCGCGTGACTGCAAGTATGTGGTTTGTTTACATGCGGTCACTAGATGTGCGTGGCCTCACTCAATACAAGTGAATTGAGCGAGGCCGGACACCTCAAGTTGGAATGTGGCTGAAACTATGCAAATCACATACTTGTGGTCACATGACTACTTGATGTAGGCACCGGAGGATTCTGACAGTGACTGCGGACTAGTATGCCAAGGCCAGACAACCCCTTTAAGTGATGTTTATATAAATATTAGTTGATGTCAATGCAACATTTAAGTTTGTGGTATTCCGTAATTCCATTATATTATATTATTCCATAATATTTTAGCCAGTATAGTAGGCGATGTATTCCAAACATATGGTAATAGATGAGCAGACTGCTTGTATGCAGAAGGCTATGGCATGTGTTACCAAAAATAAAAAAAGGAGATTGCTCTTTGACATGTTCATACATATCTCCAGGCTTCCTTCTTTCGGGAAGTTACCATGGATGTAGGTTTGCCCATTTCCTGTGCTGATGTGCTTCTGCATTCTTCTGAAACACAAGAATAGGTTTAGTCAAAATATCATTAAATATCCACAAATAGAAGAAACCACAAAAGGAAAATGCAGGCTCATTACTCTGCCAGAAAGATCTTCTCCAAAGAAAACACTGTGGGTACTTTGAAAATACTGGAAGAAATGAAACGTTGGTAATTTTTCATGCACTATTGCTTCCTAGTGAAAAGCAACACTATGTCTGCAAGCTATGAAAGGTGTACAGCTCTCAATGTAATTCATTAAATCTGTAGTTTTTCAATTACCGGTATACAGAAAATTATAATGAGCTAGCTAGTGCTCAGAGACATTAGTGGTACAAAAGAGTCAATTTTTGAAGTTCAAGGTTGTCTACTTCGCAGCATTTTCCCCCAAAAAATTGATTTGCGGAGCATAGGTTCATGTGAATATTCAAAAGCTTGAAATTGCTCTTAAAATACACATGGGTGAGTGTAGAGAGAGACCCCGCTGACCATAAGAGCTTACATTGTGCAGGCGGGAAAGAAAGAAGCCCACTGACCATTAGAGCTTACACTCTACAGGAGAGAGGACCCCGCTGACCATAAGAGCTTACACTCTACAGGAGAGAGGACCCCGCTGACCATAAGAGCTTACACTCTACAGGAGAGAGGACCCCGCTGACCATAAGAGCTTACACTCTACAGGAGAGAGGACCCCGCTGACCATAAGAGCTTACACTCTACAGGAGAGAGGACCCCGCTGACCATAAGAGCTTACACTCTACAGGAGAGAGGACTCCGCTGACCATAAGAGCTTACACTCTACAGGAGAGAGGACTCCGCTGACCATAAGAGCTTACACTCTACAGGAGAGAGGACCCTGCTGACCATAAGGGTATGTGCACACGTATCTGTGAGGGCTGCGGTTTTTCCTGTGGATTTATTGCGGTTTCTATTGCGGATTCCGCTGCGGGTTTACACCAGCAGTTTTCTATTAGAGCAGGTGTAAACCCGCAGCGGAATCCGCACAAAGAATTGACATGCTGCGGAATGTAAACCGCTGTGTTTCCGCGCGTTTTTTTCCGCAGCATGTGCACTGCGGATTTAGTTTCTCATAGGTTTACATTATACTGTAAACGCATGGGAAACCGCTGCGGATCCGCAGCAAAATCCGCAGCGTGTGCACATACCCTAAAAGCTTACACTACAGGAGAGAGACTTACCCAATAACTCTGGATATCGAAAATTACTCTGCCATACAAACTGTGCTCCAATGGGAACCACTGATCTGTGATGGCCCCGATACTGGCCACCATTGTACAAGTTATAATACATAACATGTCATAGCTGCAATGTATTATAGGGAAGTTCACACAGCAATGCAAAATTATGATAGCCCACTCTCTGATGCTTCCGCAGTGTAGGAAATGGTGAGTGGCAAGTTTTTTTTTTGTGAACTGTGAATCGATTCTCAAAATGTTTGAATTTGCATTTTCAAGAAATTTGACTTGAACTCAATTATCCAGGAATTGACCTAATCTCTAGTTAGTAATATCATATTTGCCATATCATAAAAAAATATTCAAATTGACCACATATAGACCAGAGAGAAATGCAATTTTAACTAGCGACAAGCAAACATTGTCAGACAAGTGTTTATGCAGGACGAGAATCGGGAATGAAATGGTTGAACAGCGATCACTACTACATCGTAACATCGAACATCCTGCACTGTGGTCTTATTTTGAATATATACATTCATAAAGTATTATACAAACATTTATACTGATACTGCACAAAGAAAATGTAAAGGAATTTGTGATAAAATGTTTGATAACTTCACACCTTTATATAAATAGTAACATTTGCAATAATAATGATGAACGATGTGACAAGTATACGGGTATGTTCTCATTTCAATATTGAAACTGTTTCTGAACAATTGCATCGGAACATGATCTACCAATCTCAGAGCTGTACCCATTTAGGACCTGGATTTCCACTCCTCCTTTTTGCTGGTCCAATCTCTAATTATATATTACACAATTTTTGAAAGATGAACGAGAATTATTTTACTCTCAAACAATTTCATGCACATTGCAATGTTTTTGGACACAAAGTTCAGTTGCTCGAGGCACCCAGATTACACAATTGTCATGAACAATGGGTTGTGAATGTTAGATTCTGAAGGATCGACCAGTGCCTTAAGCAATATGACTTGTTCGTCAGCTCCCTCCTAAATCCGAGCTAAGTAAAACTGATCGATGAGGTTTAGTCTGAACACAACATTCGGCTCAATGTATCATTATTATTGCAATTAAGACTTTTCTAAGTTTAGAAAAACTCGTACTGATTTTCAATACCAGAAATTGTGCCACTTTTACCCACGAGTCTGGTGTTGGAGCTTATCCCCATTCATCTGAATGTGAACTGCAATATGAAACAACCCGAAAGTAAACAAGGGACTGGAGGTTTCTAGCAATAAGAAACCAGGAAAAATGTCAGCAAAATTAAACTGCATAATTAGCGAAGGAATCCTGCATAGTGTATGGAAGAGACTGGCTCCTAATAAAAGTCGGGCATGTATGTTGTTACACAGAACAACAGATGCACTCTTACCAAGGCAGCTACAAAATCCTCTTAAAGGGTTTGTTTCAGTAGAGATATTGGTGGCATAAATCCGTTGCAATATGAGTAACTACTTGGGGTTCGATCACTGTGATCGATTTACTCGTCTCCAGCCAGGGCATTCCAGAGAATTATATATGGAATCTGGCTGCAATCATTCAGCCAGGCTGTGAATCATGCTCCCCATGGTTCTGGCTACATGACCCGATAGCTTCCATTTAACAACCATTATTTTAATTTACAGTTATATGAAAAAGTTTGGGCACCCCTATTAATCTTAAGCTTAATGTTTTATAAAAATTGTTTTTTTTTTGCAACAGCTATTTCAGTTTCATATATCTAATAACTGTTGGACACAGTAATGTTTCTGCCTTGAAATGAGGTTTATTGCACTAATAGAAAATGTGCAATCTGCATTGAAACAAAATTTGACAGGTGCATAAGTATGGGCACCCTTATTTTCTTGTTTTAAATACTCCTACCTACTTTTTACTGACTTACTAAAGCACTTTTTTTGGTTTTCTAACCTCATTGAGCTTTGAACTTCATAGCCAGGTGTATGCAATCATGAGAAAAGCTACTTAAAGTGGCCACTTGCAAGTTGTTCTCCTGTTTGAATCTCCTCTGAAAAGTGGCATCATGGGCTCCTCAAAACAACTGTCTAATGATCTGAAAACAAAGATTATTCAACATAGTTGTTCAGGGGAAGGATACAAAAAGCTGTCTTAGAGATTTAACCTGTCAATTTCCACTGTGAGGAACATAGTAAGGAAATGGAAGAACACAGGTACAGTTCTTGTTAAGGCCAGAAGTGGCAGGCCAAGAAAAACATCAGAAAGGCAGAGAAGAAGCATGGTGAGATCAGTCAAGGACAATCCTCAGACCACCTCCAGAGAGCTGCAGCATCAAATTGCTGTAGATGGTGTCACTGTGCATCGGTCAACTATACAACGCACTTTGCACAAGGAGCTGTATGGGAGAGTGATGCGAAAGAAGCCGTTTCTGCAAGCACATCACAAACAGAGTCGGCTGAGGTATGCAAAAGCACATTTGGAGAGGCCAATTTCTTTTTGAAAGAAGGTCCTGTGGACTGATGAAACCAAGATTGAGTTGTTTGGTCATACAAAAAGGTGTTATGCATGGTGGCCAAAAAACACAGCATTCCAAGAAAAACACTTGCTACCCACAGTAAAATTTGGTGGAGGTTCCATCATGCTTTGGGGGGGTGTGGCCAATGCCGGCACCGGGAATCTTGTTAAAGTTGAGGAACGGATGGATTCCTCTCAGTATCAGCAGATTCTTTACAGTAATGTTCATGAATCAGGGACAAAGTTGAAGTTACCCAGAGGATGGATCGTTCAGCAAGACAATGATCCAAAACACCGCTCCAAATCAACTCAGGCATTCATGCAGAGGAACAATTACACTGTTCTGGGATGGCCATCCCAGTCCCCAGACCTGAATATCATTGAACATCTGTGGGATCATTTGAAGAGGGCTGTCCATGCTCGGCGACCATCAAACTTAACTGGAATTGTTTTGTAAAGAGGAATGGTCAAAAATACCTTCATCCAGGATCCAGAAACTCATTAAAAGCTACAGGAAGCGACTAGAGGCTGTTATTTTTGCAAAAGGAGGATCTACTAAATATTAATGTCACTTTTCTGGTGGGGTGCCCATACTTATGCATCTGTCAAATTTTGTTTGAATGCAGATTGCACATTTTCTGTTAGTACAATAAACCTCATTTCAAGGCAGAAACATTACTGTGTCCAACAGTTATTAGATATATGAAACTGAAATAGCTGTTGCAAAAAAAACATTTTTTATAAAACATTAAGCTTAAGATTAATAGGGGTGCCCAAACTTTTTCATATAACTGTATAGAAAATCTAATTTATAAACATTATCTAGAAGTCCTAAATCTTAATTTTATTCCAATACTGCATTCTCAAAAGTGTAATGTATTAGTCTCACGATTTAAAAGCTGTTCTTGTGATATGGCAACAATGAACATTGAACTTAATAAGATTCTGTATCCCAAAATATGGCACAAGGAAAAAATGAAGATGAAGACAATAGCGTCATAGGGTTCTTCTATAGCATGTCAATTTTTATTTACAGTCCCATAAAAATTTACATACTACAGAAGAACCCCTTGCACCATTTTCTTCACCTTTTGCCTTTTGACATTTGTTAGATCTAGATCTTGGAGAGTCCAGGTGCCTCTCCGGTTTGTTGAAGTGCTGCCTCATGAGTTACTTGATTTTCTACTTGCCAAAAGTAGAGTTGTTCATTTTAGGTGAACATGGAACATATAGGCGGTGTTTGTATCCCTAAACATCATAAACATACTGCACTATTGGGAGCATCACTTCTCAGTTTCCTTTTTTAGAGGGTTAACATGATTCGGTCATGACTTTATAAAGAGTATCTAGCAGATGTTCTATAATAATGTATGCATCTGTTGTATACCACTCCATTTTGAATTTTTGATTAATAATGGGTGTTTAATACATACCCTATTTATTTATATGCTAGACATTGCATTCATATAGTTTTCCATTTTCTGTGTGTGTCCATATTCGGGACCCGGTCCTTCTCTGCCCTAATTCACATTAACGTCACTATGACACATGGTAAAGTTCTAATACTAGAGGTTACCATCACAATTTCGGTTCACCTTGCCACTGTGCAATGGCTTTTGCTCTTTTTTTAAAAAAAAAATCAAAGACAGTGTTTACGAAGTTCCTTATGTTATTCAAATGCAGTTTTGATTTTACTTATAGCAGGGCTATGTTCATTTTGTCTCAGTCTTAGACCAACAATAAAGTAGTGGATAACCCCTTTAAAATGCTTCCCAATCTGATTGGTCAACAGTGGAAAATTTTTGTTTTGAGAATGGCAAATTGGCCAGGTTCATATTGCATTAGTGCAGTCCGTTCAACGTAAGTGCCTTTTAAAGAGCGCGTTATGCGATCGCGCTAGCGCAGATGCTCCATCTGTGCTAGAGGTGACGGACCTGAAAACGCTGAAGACCGCGTCCGAAGGTCCGTCACAGAATGACGGCACATTGCTAACGCAATGCCGCTTATGACATGCGTTAGCGATGCGCTACATAATGGCAGTTAATGGGTGCGCTAACGCATCCATTACATAGTGTTAGTGCCGCTATGTAACGGATGCCATCAGCGCATTGCCATTAACGCAATGTGAACCTAGCCTTAAGACTGAAATCTGATGACTTCACGGCTAACATGAAAAATCGCATGTTAAATACATGTCACAGCAGTAACAATGGACTGAACGTACTATTATCTTACCGGTATTTGTCTTTGTTTATCAGGCTTCTGGCTTGAAAGTATAATGACTCATGGCCATGATAGGCAAGTTTGTAAAAGGTGTATTTTATTTATTATCTCGTGGCGTATAAATATTTTTTCTTCAATAGGTGGAAATGAGCACCAGGCATAAACATTTACTATTCACATTGCCCTCAGATCCCCGACATTAATGATGTACTTTACTGAACTGATGAATCGTCCTATTGTGATTATGGTAGTTGTTTGGGAGTCCTTGTGTTTCCGAGTTGGAGTGATGGATATATTTTTTCTGTGGGTAGATTAGAAAATTGCTCATGACAAATCGGTTGTTGGGGTCCACATCCTTCTTGCACATGTGCTCTCTTCTGTCTATATTCCCCCAATGCCTACAGGAAATGTCTGAAACTCCTTCAACAGGACCAATAATTATGCTCTATAGACAGTGTGTCCCTGGGCAACATATTAAAATTGAGGAATTTAGGTATGTCCGTAAATATAACATTCAAATAAATACCAGGAACAAAAATGACGGGGAACATCACATTGGCTCCGAGGTTTAACCTGCTTCCAATAGTGGTGGTCTCTCTTCTCCCAATTCATAGAATATAAAGAAAAACATGATTTCCTAATCTTGCTCCTAGTTTTGGGAGCTAATGACAATGGCCTTGTTACCAATTTAATCCACATTCAGTAGGTGCTAACCCCCAGAGCTAACAGAAACACTTAAGACAATCTTGCTTTTTTTGGAAATTTGATCTAGCCATCACGATTTGGCCACTTCTTACATCTGCTCATTTTTCTTGCTTTCAACACATCAACTTGAAGACCAGAATGTTCACTTGTGTAGCGTATCCGACCCCTAGGCCAGTGCCATTGTAATGAGATAATAAAACGCATTTACTTCACCGCTCAGCTGTTTTCATATCGTAGCTGACCAGTGTATAGTAGCTGGGTTTGTTCACACTGATAATATTACAGTGCTCCTTTGTTTTCAACATTGTATAACGGTAATAAATTACTGCAGGATGTTTGCTGAGAATCAAGGTCACGTGTGGAGGAAACAAACAATAGTTGTCAATGTATCTCTTTTCTTTTTTATGTATTTCCAACTCTATGTGGATGTTCGGGTTCGAGGAATGCACTTTTTATTACGTTTACGGCAGTCCTTTTATTTATAGGCTGATGTATAAAAAAGGTTGGCTTGAAGAAATGTACTAAAAGGATCCTGAGTATCAAGAATGTGTAGTCTTGCCCCACTCAAAAAAAAAAAAAAAGGCATTGAGAAATCAAGGAACACTGGAAGATTTCAGCTTTGAATGCACGGACACAGCATTGGTCCAACCTGTTCAGCCGCACAGAGACCCAAAAGCTGATGAGGTCCACTTCTACCTCCAAGACAGCAAACTGCTTCTGTCAGGAACAGTGCATTATGATCAATTATTGGATTGCAAAGGGCCAAAAAAACTCTTCTTGCCCAGGAGGTCTTCTGTTTGTGTTTGCTCCGCTCCGCTCCAGAATATGAACACATGTGAAATACAACAGTCAGACTCTATGGGCACAGACAGACGGCCGTATAAAATCACATCACACTGCACGGACTGGCCCGACACCTCTCCTGAGCATGACCCGTGATGTATTTCTATGCAGCTGTCATGTTTAGTTTAGGAGACCAGACGAACAGTATGAGATTTATGATGCGATCCTCGCACAAGTTATATGAACATCTGTGTGCATCCGAAGAATTAGGCCAGCGTCACACTAGCGAGTTTTACGGACGTATGAGCGCATAAAATACGTCCGTAAAACACGCCTAACAAACGTCCCAATTATTCTCTATGCCCCTGCTCCTATCTGCCGTATTTTACTGATCAGTATTATACGGCTTTCTACGGCCGTAGAAAATCGCAACATGCTGAGTTTGTCACCGTATTGCGCAAGAAAAACACCAATGAAAGTCTATGGAAGCCAGAAAAATACGGATTACACACGGACCAGCAGTATGACTTGCGAGAAATACGCAGCGGTGTTAGAGAGAAAAGCCGGCAATTCAGTGCGGTGTACAGTAAAATCACACTGACAGCTTACAGTAGAATAGGTAGAATAAATGTGTACACATAGAATAGGTATATATATATATATATATATATATATATATATATATATTGTCAGTGAGACACATATATGTGTATATATATATATTACTTCGTACAGGGCTAGATAGCTTTAAAGCCGGTAATTCAATTACCGGCTTTTGCTATCTCCTTCCTAAACCCGACATGATATGAGACATCCCCAGGGGGCGCATCACCGCGAATGAAGGTAAATATAGGTCATTGACCTACTTTACTTTCATTCCCCGGGGTTTTGCAGCCACGAGCACCGCTGCATTAACAGAGCTCCTGGCTGCAAAATATTTTAACCCCTTCAGATGGATTTACATCGTGGGACCTTACAGATCTTCGGAAGGTATGCATATTGTTGGTTTATTATTTTTTCTTTGTTACAGAGCGAGGGTCTTCAGATGGATTGAGCATAGAATAAATTACTACAACAACCTTTGTTTTTATTTCATTAAAATAATTTTTAATAATGTGTTTGTGTTTTTTTTAACCCTTTACTAGTATTGGATTAATAATGGATAGGTGTCATAATTGACGCCTCTCCATTATTAATTTGGCTTAATGTCACCTTACAATAGCAAGGTGGCATTAACCCTTCATTACCCCATATCCCACCGCTACACGGGAATGGGAAGAGAGTGGCCAAATGCCAGAATAGGCGCATCTTCCAGATGTGCCTTTTCTGGGGTGGCTGGGGGCAGATGTTTTTAGCCAGGGGGGGGGGCAATAACCGTGGACCCTCTCCAGGCTATTAATATCTGCCCTCAGTCACTGGCTTTACTACTCTGGCGTAGAAAATTGCGCAGGAGCCCACGCCAATTTTTTCAGCCATTTAACCCTTTAATTTAATAGCTAGAACGGCCACATTTGGCATATACACACTACTAACATTAGTAGTGTGGAATATGCAAAAAAAATGGTGATATGAGATGGTTTACTGTATGTAAACCATGTCTCATATCATGTCGGGTTTAGGAAGGAGAAAGCAAAAGCCGGTAATTGAATTACCGGCTTTAAAGCTATCTAGCGCTGTATGAAGTAATAATATATATACATATATGTGTCTACTGACATTATATATATATATATATATATATATATATATATATATATAGAGACAGAGAGAGAGTATATATGTTTTTTTTTTGTTTTTTTTACACATGGATCCCTTGTATAGCCGTATGTTGGTTTTGCAAGCCTGCGAGAAAAACACGCAGTACGGATGCCATACGGATTACATACGGAGGATGCCATGCGCAAAATACGCTGATACACCCTGCCTACGGAGGAGCTACGGACCACTATTTTGGGGACTTTTCAGCGTATTACGGCCGTAATATACGGACCGTATTGTCTTACGCTGAGTTTGACGCCGGCCTTAGGAAAGGAAAAAAGGAATTTACACAGCTACTCAACTTGTGGGCAGCATGGTGACTCTATGTAGCACTTAGGTCCAAAGAGCTTGTATGTTATTATTATTATTATTATTATTATTATTATTATTTATTGTTATAGCGCCATTTATTCCATGGCACTTTACATGTGAGGAGGGGTATACATAATAAAAACAAGTACAATAATCTTAAACAATACAAGTCATAACTGGTACAGGAGGAGTGAGGACCCTGCCCGCGAAGGCTCACAATCTACAAGGGATGGGTGAGGTTACAGTAGGCGAGGATAGAGCTGGTCATGCAGCGGTTTGGTCGATCGGTGGTTACTGCAGGTTATAGGCTTGTCGGAAGAGGTGGGTCTTCAGGTTCTTTTAGAAGGTTTCGATGGTAGGCGAGAGTCTGATGTGTTGTGGTAGAGGGTTCCAGAGTAGGGGTGATACGCGAGAGAAATCTTGTATACGATTGTGGGAAGAGGAGATAAAAGGGGAGTAGAGTAGGAGATCTTGTGAGGATCGGAGGTTGCGTGTAGGTAAGTACCGGGAGACGAGGTCACAGATGTATGGAGGAGACAGGTTGTGGATGGCTTTGTACGTCATGGTTAGGGTTTTGTACTGGAGTCTCTGGGCAATAGGGAGCCAGTGAAGGGATTGACAGAGGGGAGAGGCCGGGGAATAGCGGGGGGACAGGTGGATTAGTCGGGCAGCAGCGTTTAGAATAGATTGGAGGGGTGCGAGAGTGTTAGAGGGGAGGCCACAGAGCAGGAGGTTGCAGTAGTCAAGGCGAGAGATGAGGAGGGCATGGACTAGGGTTTTTGCAGACTCATGGTTGAGGAATGAACGGATTCGTGAAATATTTTTGAGTTGAAGTCGGCAGGAAGTGGAAAGGGCTTGGATATGTGGTTTGAAGGAGAGATTAGCGTCAAGGATTACCCCAAGGCAGCGGGCTTGTGGGACTGGGGAGAGTGGGCAGCCATTTACTGTAATAGATAGGTTCGTTGGGGGGGTCGCGTGAGATGGGGGAAAGATGATGAATTTTGTTTTGTCTATGTTAAGTTTCAGAAATCTAGCGGAGAAGAAGGATGAAATAGTGGACAGACATTGAGGGATTCTGGTTAGTAGGGTGGCGATATATGCTCCAGAGATGTAGATCTGTGTGTCATCAGCATAGAGGTGATACTGAAAGCAATGAGTTTCTATGAGCTGTCCCAGGCCAAAGGTGTAAATGGAGAAGAGCAGGGGACCAAGGACTGAACCTTGTGGGACTCCGACAGATTGAGGGCGAGGTGAGGAGGTGGTGTGTGAGTGGGAGACGCTGAATGTCCGGTCTGTTAGGTATGATGAGATCCAGGATAGGGTCAAGTCTGTGATGCCAAGGGATGAGAGGGTCTGTAATAATAGGGAATGGTCCACTGTGTCAAAGGCAGCTAACAGGTCGAGGAGGAGGAGGAGGACAGAGTAGTGTCGCTTGCTCTTGGCGGTTAAGAGGTCATTGGTGACTTTAGTTAGGGCAGTTTCAGTGGAATGGTGTGACCGGAAGCCAGATTGTAGGCAGTCGAAGAGGGAGCAAGAAGAGAGATGGGAGGACAGTTCAAGGTAAACGTGTTGTTCCAGTAGTTTGGAGGCATAGGGGAGAAGTGATATAGGGTGATAGCTAGATACAGAGGATGGGTCAAGAGAAGGCTTCTTGAGGATAGGTGTGATGGAGGCATGTTTAAAGCTTGAGGGGAAAACACCAGTTGTTAGTGATAGGTTGAAGAGATGGGTTAGGGTTGGGATGAAGACTGTGGTGAGGTTTGGGATGAGGTAGGATGGGAGCGGGTCAAGTGCACAGGTGGTGAGATGCGATCTTGAGAGTAGAGTGGAGAGTTGATCTTCTGTAATGGTGGAGAAGTTGGTTTTGGAGGTGGAAGGCTGGGAAGTCGGGAGGAAGGGCTCTGGGGGTTGTTGATCAAAACTGTCTTTGATGCTATCAATCTTCTGCTTGAAAAATGAGGCAAAGTCTTCAGTGGAGATAAGTGGGGAGGGAGGAGGTGCTGGGGGATGGAGAAGAGAATTGAAGGTGTTGAATAACTGTTTAGGGTTGTGAGACAGAGAGGATATGAGAGATGAGAAGTAGGTTTGTTTAGCTGTGGTGAGTGTGGTCTTGAAAGTAGTGAGGGACTGTTTGAATGCGATGAAGTGCTCGTTAGAGTGGGATCTTTTCCATCTGCGCTCAGCAGCCCTGGAAGCTCGCCTCAGTTCTTTGGTCAGGCTGGTGTGCCAGAGCTGTCTGTTGATTTTGCGAGCTTTGGTATGTGTAAGTGGGGCAGCAGATTCCAAAGCTACAGCTATTGTGGTGTTATATAGAGCGGCAGCATCATCTGCATTGCGTAGGGAACTTATGTCTGTGAGAGGGAGGAGGGATTCAGAGAATGAATGTAGGTCAAGATGTTTAAGATTTCTGCGAGGGTGTGAAAGTTTGTGGGGTGGGGATTGTAGACATGGAGTGGAGAGAGATGATAATGTGAGAAGGTTGTGGTCAGAGAATGGAAGTGGTGAGTTAGAGAGGTTAGAGAGCAGAGGCGGGTGAAGATGAGGTCCAGTGTGTGACCGTCTTTGTGAGTGGCTGCAGAAGACCATTGAGTGAGGCCGAAGGAGGAAGTGAGAGTTAGAAGTTTAGTGGCAGCTGAGAGGGAAGTGTCAATGGGTATGTTGAAGTCACCCATGATGATAGTGGGGATGTCCGCAGAAAGGAAATGAAGTAGCCAGGTGGTGAAGCGGTCAAAGAAGGTGGTGGCTGGCCCCGGGGGGACGGTAAATGAAAGCCAGTTGGAAGTTGGAGGGGGAGTAGATGCGCACAGAGTGCACCTCAAAGGAAGGGAGGGTAACAGAGGGTGGCAGTGGGATTGGGGTGAAGGAGCAGTTATCTGACAGGAGAAAACCAACTCCTCCGCCATGTTTGCTGCTGGGGCGGGGTGTGTGGGAAAGGTGGAAGCCACCGTAAGAGAGTGCAGCAGGGGAGGCTGTGTCAGAAGGGGTGAGCCAGGTTTCGGTGATGGCAAGGAAGGAAAGTTTGGTAGTAACAAAAAGATCATGGATGTAGGAAAGCTTGTTGCAGACAGAGCGAGCGTTCCACAGACCTCCTGTTAGTGGGACTGGGGAGGCGGGGGCTGGGCGAATGGGTATAAGGTTAGAGAGGTTACGGAAGTTTGTGATAGAGCGTGGATGGGAGGTAGAATTGATTGTGGGAATATGGTGAGGAGGACCAGGATTTGGAGAGATATCACCAGCAGTGAGAAGGAGCAGAGAAAGTGTGAGCAGGTGGGAGCAGGAGAGGGCATGAGGTGGCTGTCTGTGCTTGGAAACAGAGGATTGTACAGTATGTTAAGGAACAGTTCTGAGGAGGAGGTGAGATGGATGGGGAGGATTGAAAAAGAGATGAATAGTTCCTTACTTGGTGTAGGGATCAGGGGAGATAGGAGAAAGTGAAGGATTATAGGGGTGAAAGTGAAAACAAACAAACATTGTTTCTAGTGACTGGTCAGTTACCTTCAGTTCCCTTCAGGTTCAATTCAGGTTTTAATTCTACTGTAATCCACACTTAAGGACACACTTCTAAGGGATCACACAGCAGACTAAAGTCATTGCAGACTTTTGCTATGCAATATATGGAAAACTAAGTGCGTTCAGGTGTGAAACTCATATCTGCGAGTTTCCTCCTACAGTCCAAAAAGTTACTGATAGGGAATGTAGATTGCGAGCCCCAATGTGGACAGTGATAATTTCTGTAAAGCGCTGCAGAATATTATGGCGCTATATAAGTAAAATAAACTTGTTTATAAGTAGTGTTCAAGAATTATAGGATATGGACATCATCAGATGCTTATAATATTATATTCTAAACCTCTTCACCATATGGCCAATTTCAGTTTTTGCCTTTATTTTTTTTTTTCTTTCCTTTATTCCCAGAGCCATAACTTTATTATTTTTCTGTCTATATAGACATGAGGGCTTTCTGTTTGTGGGATGAGTTGTACTTTTGAATGACACCATTCATTTTATCACGTAGTGTACTGGAAACCAGGAAAAACTGTGGGGAAAAAAATGCATTTCTGACATTGTTTTTTGGGGAATTGTTTATACAGTGTACGTTTTGTGGTAAAAAATGACCTTGCAGTATGATTCTGTTCATCAGAACAGTTACGTAGATGCCAAACATGTCCAGTTTTTTAAATTATTTTAGTGGTAGAAAAAAAAGATTGGGGGACATGTGCTTCAATTTAAAAAAAAAAAAAAAAGGATCTAGTTGAAATTTTTTTTTAGGCAGACAAAAAAGTTGCATTTGCACAACTTTTGTCACCGGATTGCTGCCGTTCTAACAGATGATTACAGGACATGTGAACATCGCCTAATTGGAGAGTCTTACTATAGCCGACCTAAGTCTTCACTTTTTATTTTGCCTTAATAATAACACTCTGCACCCTATACAATGTAACATATACAAGTTATGCTACTCTGGGTGTCTGGAACTATAGAAGCCAGACAGACACTTTCTGGGCCATTAGGCCTCTTTCACACTTCCGTCTTTCTTTTTCCGTCACAATGCACCGTTTTGTGAAAAAAACATCAAAAATGTTTTTTTGTATTAGCGACGGATTGCCTTCCGTTTCATCCGTCGTGCACTGGATGAGTTGTAAAATCGCTGTCCGTCGGGCAGAGACAATGCACAGAGGAACTTTTTTTGTGCACGTCGGAAAAAAATCGCTCAGCGACGGATCCGCTGACCGTCAAAAGCAGGAATCCAGCGACGGGTTCTGTCTTTTGAAACTGAGAATGCATGGAAGAATTTCCAGTCAGGGAAATTATTTCGCTCTCTCTCTTTACTATTGATGCTACCTACGCGAGACCGCTACGTCATCGGGGCATTTCGCAAGGCATTACTGGGAACGGGAGCATCGGGAAGGCTGCGGGAGATGCCAGAAGGTGAGAATATTAAGATTTTTTCATTATTTTTAACATATCTTTTTACTATGGATGCTGCATAGGCAGCATCAATAGTAAAAAGTTGGTCACACTTGTCAAACACTGTTTGATAAGTGTGACCAACCTTTCAATCAGTTTTCCAAACAATGCTACAGATCGCTTGGAAAACGCTACGGATCCGTCAAAAAAACGGATCCAGTGCATCTGTGTTTTACAATCTGCACAGGATCTGTCTTTTCAACATTTTGATGTATTGTGACTGATTGTAAAAAACGGAAGTGTGAAAGAGACCTTAATAGTAAATGTATGACATTGCACTGATGCGGATATAGTCTCTGCTTATAGTTTCAACCAATAAGGTCTATAATGAATAATCCACACATGCAGATTACTATGGTATCAAATATCCTGTGATGGCCTTCAGTGTACACTTAGAGTGGAGAAAATAAGCATTTGATACACTCCCGATTTTGTAAGGTTTCCCGCCTACAACGAACAGAGAGGTCTGTAATTTTTATGGTAGGTACACTTCAACTGTGGGAGACAGAATCTTTAAAAAAATTCAGAAAATCACATTGTACGAGTTTTACATAATTAAATTGCATTTTATTCTATGAAATAATTATTTTATCATCTACCAACCAGCAAGAATTCTGGCTTTTGCAAACCTGTTAGTTTTTCGTTTAGAAGCCCCCCTACTCTGCACTTATTACCTGTTTTAATTGGGAATGGGGGGGGGAAATGCACCAACAAAAGCAGAGCCTATGAGGCAGGGTGCCGGACAGTGCTGTTGGGGGAGGGAAATTCTGTATGAAACACACATGTGGTTGTGATTCTCAGCTTAGTTGAAAACTTTTATTGCAGGAGTTTCTCTTCACTGCTTTAAGACCCCATCCCATTAAGGGCTTGTTCAGATGATTATTTAATATATCCGTATGGTCTCCATAATGCTAAACAGATAACATACAGACACCACACTGATCAGTGTAAGTCAACAGTGTAGTTCGCTTGTTCCGTGTGTAAAAATATTATTAAATTCAATGGGTGCGTTAAAAAAAAATGGAAAAAATACAGGTTTTTCATTTTAATTGTTGGTGTATAAAACAGATATCATATGGATGTAAGAAGCAAGAATATTAAGGACAATACGGTTGAACATAACGGACGATTTTACATACATTTTTCTGAATTTGGCATCTGTAGTAGAGGATGGAGTACGAATGTAGATGAGTATGGATGCAAACATTAAGCTTTCCAAAGTCTGGATAACGTGACAGACACAGGAAAGTAAAATATAAAAACATCCTTTAGCAAAAGTGGTTTCCTCTTTTATTTAGATGCACTGAGGCACGAAAAAAAGAGTTGAAAAGTAGAGTAATAAATGTAAATAGGTGTGTGTGGTGGGGTGTGGGGAGGACATAAAATCCACAAATAGGACAGGCTGTAAAAGAAAAAGGGCAGCCAGGTGTAACTGACCGAAATACTGTCCGCTAACAGAATACCTCGTTTGTTTTGTATGATACCACAGTGAGCAGATGACAATACCTGACATACGTCTGCACATTAGTATGCCTGGATATCAATTACTAGATGGTGGCCCGATTCTAACGCATCCGGTATTCTAGAATATGCATGTCCACGTAGTATATTTCCCAGCCACGTAGTATATTGCCCAGCCACGTAGTAAATTGCCCAGCGCTACGTAGTATATTGCCCAGCCACGTAGTATATTGCCCAGCCACATAGTATACAGCACAGAGCCACATAGTATACAGCACAGAGCCACGTAGTATATTGTCCAGTCACGTAGTATATAACACTGCCCACAGTATATAACAGTGGCCACGAAATATCTAGCACAGCCCACGGAGCATATCACACAGCCCACATAGTATATAACACTGCTTATGTAGTATACAGCACAGAGCCACGCGGTATCTAACACAGCCCACGTAGTATACAGCAGTGTGGGCACCATATCCCTGTTAAAAAAATAATTAAAATAAAAAATAGTTATATACTCACCCCTGGGATCCACCGAAGCTCCGGCGATAGGCGCACGGCTGCCACCATCTTCCGTTCCTAGGATGCATTGCAAAATTACCCAGATGACTTAGCGGTCTTGCGAGACCGCTAAGTCTTCTGGGTAATTTCGCAATGCATCGCTGGGAACGGAAGATGGCGGCCGGCGCAAGCTGCTCGGCGGACTACGGAGGGTGAGTATAGCAGGTTTTTTGTTTATTATTTTTAACATTACATTTTTTTTTTACTATTGATGCCGTAGAGCAGCATCAATAGTAAAAAGTTGGGGACATACAGGGTTAACAGCGGCGGTAACGGAGTGCGTTACCCGCGGCATAACGCGGTCCGTTACCGCCGGCATTAACCCTGTGTGAGCGGTGACCGGAGGGGAGTATGTGAGCGCCAGGCACTGACTGCGGGGAGTAAGGAGCGGCCATTTTCTTCCGGACTGTGCCCATCGCTGATTGGTCACGGCAAAACAGCCACGACCAATCAGCAACTTGGATTTCCATGACAGACAGAGGCCGCGACCAATGAATATCCGTGACAGACAGAGACAGACGAAAGTGACCCTTAGACAATTATATAGTAGATTTTACACTGTGAATAGCTAAAAACGTTCAACAAACCAAAAAGATCTCTCTCAAATAGCTGTGATTGAGATCAGCTTTGAAAACACCAAGGTTACTTACTGGTAGCCGGTTTTTCCGGAACCCATGACGGCACACCTGAGAGAGGGGATCCGCCCAGCCAGGACAGGAAACCCTACTGAAAATAAAAGGGCGGTACCTCTCGGTCGCTTCAGTTGGTTTTCAGAGCATGAGAGGCCCCCCTGGTTAGTACACATGGCAATCCAACACCACATCATATTAACTAAAAGCACCCAAAACAATAGTGCACACCGAAAGGGTGATAAAGGGGGGGAATATACGGGTGCCGTCATGGGTTCCGGAAAAACCGGCTACCAGTAAGTAACCTTGGTGTTTTCCCTTCCCCCATGACGGCACACCTGAGAGACTTTTGTAGAATGAAACCTTAGGGAGGGACCACCGCTTGTAGTACCCTTCTACCAAAGGTTAGGTCAGCAGAGGAGGAAAGGTCTAGCCGGTAGTGCTTGAAAAAAGTTGAGGGTGAGGACCAGGTAGCAGCCTTGCAAATTTGATCAATTGATACCTCAGCCTTTTCCGCCCAGGAGGTAGCCACGGCTCTGGTAGAGTGAGCCTTGATGCCTTCAGGAACCGGAGTGCCACCCGCAGAGTAGGATAAACTAATGGCCTCCCTAATCCATCTAGCAATAGTACTTTTAGCTACCCCACACCCTCTTTTGCTACCCTGAAAGGCTATGAATAGGGTTTGGTCTTTCCTCCACTGACTAGTCATAGATATGTATTGTAACATAGATCTTCTCACATCTAGCATGTGGAACTTTTGTTCCCCTGGATTTTTGGGATTACTACAGAAAGATGGTAAGGTAATCTCTTGACTCCTATGGAACTTTTGAACCACCTTGGGGAGATAAGCCGGGTCTGGTCTTAGAACGATCCTGTCATCAAAAACCTGAGTATAAGGAGGGGATATTGACAGGGCTTGCAAATCACTTACCCTACGTGCCGATGTTAAGGCTACTAGAAGAACTGTTTTAAGGGTAAGTAACTTAGGTGATAACTCCTGTAAGGGCTCAAAAGGGTGTTTAGTTAGAGCTTCTAAGACCAAATTTAGATCCCAAGGAGGGATTTTTGGGATAACGACCGGCCGAGATCTACTGCAAGATTTTATAAATCGTGAAACCCATCTATTTGAGGCAAGATTACAGTTATATAGTGCCCCCAAGGCTGAAACCTGAACTTTAAGGGTGCTGGATGCTAACCCAAGATGTAATCCTGCTTGCAGAAATTCCAGGATAGGACCCACTGGAGCCACCTCCCCCAATGGTTCACCCAGGAAGTGAAGAAATTTTTTCCATGTCCTACCATAGATTCTAGAAGTTATGGGTTTTCTGCTTTTCAACAGGGTGGAGATTAAACCTGGTGAGAATCCTTGGCGACTTAGTAACGTCCTCTCAAATTCCAGGCTGCCAGATGGAAGCCCTTCACCTGAGAGTGGGTTACTGGGCCCTGGGTTAGTAGGTCCGGAATTTCTGGCAAAATCCATGGATCTGTTACCGACATCTGCCTTAGAAGGGAGAACCATGGTCTCCTTGGCCAAAATGAAGCTATGAGGATAATTTTCGCCTGATCCTCTCTGATCTTCCGGATCACAGCTGGGATCATCACTATCGGGGGGAATGCGTAGGCCAGAGAAAACTTGCTGCTGCTGCTCCTGTTGTCCTACTTCCATGGTGAAGTTTTTGGACATGAGCGCGTCTTCTGTGGTCCAACCCCCTTTTATGGGGGGACCACTGCACTCCCCGCCTCCTTCGGTGCCCAATAATGACCCCTCCCACTCTCTGCCGTGCCGCCGGAGTTCCCTCTCACCGGCCGGCATTTTCTTCATGGGCACCGCCATCTTGGATCCGGCGCCCGCCGACGTCACGCGGGCACGCCCATTCCCAGCGTGCCTTGCGCGTGACGTCAGACGAGCGACCCGGAAGCGGCCACCGCACCTGGACGCTGGCAGAGAGGGGAGGGCGGCGTGGCAGCCATGGAAGGGAACCCGGCCCTCTGACCATGCTGCCCAACGCCCGCTCGGACGCAGAGACCCGGAGGACCCGCGGACGGCGCATCCAGGACCCGAACTCCGATGCACAGGCGCTGCCTGTTCTTCCACGCCGGGACGGGACCTGGATAAGTGAAACCGCCGTGTTCAGCACAAGGGTCCCTGTCAGGACAGGAAACCCAACTGAAGCGACCGAGAGGTACCGCCCTTTTATTTTCAGTAGGGTTTCCTGTCCTGGCTGGGCGGATCCCCTCTCTCAGGTGTGCCGTCATGGGGGAAGGGAAAAAGGTTTTAAGGTAACTTCACACATAACGATATCGTTGCAACGTCACGCTTTTTTGTGACGTAGCAACGATCTCGCTAACTATCTCCTTATGTGGGGGCGTGGCCTGAGAGTCCATGTGAGCGGACGTGCGGCTGTGAGCTCCCGCCGCTGTACATCTTAAAATCCTGCAGAGCCGCTGCTGTTTGGTCCCTGAAGGGGCTTATCGGTGCGGGGAGACTTGTAGAGCCCGGTAGCGCTTAAACCGGCGAAAATGACAAGGAGACGGCAGAAGGACGCGGGAGCCGGGGAGGCAGGCGCTATCCAAGATGGCGCCGACACAAGGGAAAAGGCAGACAAGGAGAACGCCGCATGCAGAAAGCGCATGGAGGTGGCGGCAAAGCTCCAGCAGTTTGCGAGAGCGGAGGCCGCAGAGGAGGGAGCCGGAGCTGATACCGAAGAGGAGGAGGAGGAGGAGGAGAGCCCAGCAGGAGAACATGAGGTACAACAGGGGAGAAAGGAGAGTAAAATGGCGGTGGCAGAAGGGGGACCCGAGGAAATGGCGCCAGAAGCTGAGCCTACCCTAAGAGACGTTTTTGCGCTAGTTTCTTCATGTAAACAGTCTCTGACCTTACAAATACAGGAGGTTAAGGGAGACAGCCCAGATAAACGCAGCCATGCAGAAGATTGACAAACGTGTGGGGGAGGTAGAGGAGAGAGTGAGCACTGCAGAAGACCATATAGTGCAGCTGCAAAAAGCAGAGAAAAAGTTCACTCAAGCAATAGCTGAATTGGCGGCAAAAAATGAGGACCTTGAGAACAGGTCCAGAAGAAATAATATCCGCATAGTGGGCATCCCTGAAAAAGCTGAAGGGAGGAATCCAACGGAGTATATTGAAAACTGGCTGTTAGAGACATTTGGAGATATGGCGCTAACAAAAGTGTTCGCGGTAGAAAGAGCGCATAGGGTCCCACCGAAACCACCTGTCCCTGGAGCGAATCCCCGTACCATGCTTGCCAAAATTCTAAATTATAGAGACAGAGACATTATCCTGAGGAAGGCCAGAGACATGACGGATCTGACAGTTGAAGGCCAAAAGATTGCTATATACCCAGACTATTCTACTTTGGTGCAGAGACAACGGATGATGTTCACGGGTATCAAGAGACGGCTGAGAGAACTGGGAGTGCAGTATTCCATGATGTTTCCAGCAAGACTGAGGGTGGTGGCGTTTGATAAAATTCATTTTTTTCAGAAGCCGGAGGAAGCTACCCAGTGGATCGATATTAATGCTAAAAAGCTTAAAGGAAAAGGAGACAAACTGTGGGAAGAGTCTGATTTTGGTTACTTATTTGTCAGGGGGCATAGAGTCATGTGATTGACAAACCAGGGGGTATGGGTGGTGAAGAAGGTAGGTGGATTGTAATCAGTTAAAGTTAAAGGGATGGTGTAATGGATGCTGGGAAGGAGGGAGGAAGGGTAAGTGGCATATTTTAAGTGTATGCAGGTTTCTTGCGTGTGTAAATAATTCTATGTTTGAAATATTTTGAGACATGTTATTTTTCAAAATGTCTGAAATCCTGTTATGTACAGTGGTGGGAGGAGGGTTGGGAAGGTAATGCCAAACGGAGTGTTCGCTATGGGCGATGATGCCCCACTCTTGAAAAGAGGTGGAAAGGTTAGATGTGAGGGGGGATGGGGGGGAGGGTGAGTTGGGAGGGGGGGGGAGGGTAGTTGGACAGCTTGTTCTCAAAAATGATGATACTTTTAGTGAAGATGAGTCAAGTGATGGGGACCCGTTTTAAAATTTTGAGCTGGAATGTGAGAGGCCTAGGGGAGAAATCCAGACGTGCAGCGTGTTTGCAATATGCAAGAGACCAACGGGCCTCAATGATATGCTTGCTGGAGACACATTTGGTAAGGGAGAAGGTGGATGTCCTGAATAGACGGTGGATTCAGAAGGGTTATCATTCTACCTTCTCCACGTACGCAAGAGGAGTCTCAATCTTGGTTCCAGCGGGAGTTCAGTATGAGGAGGTGAAAGTATATGTGGATGTGGAGGGGCAGTACATACTAATACGGTGTATATTGTATGGAGTGATGCTGTGTGTTGCCGCGATGTATATTCCGCCTCCCTACTCTAGCAGGAAAATCAGAGAAGTAATGGAGCGAGTGGAAAGATGGGGACCGACACCGTTAATAATTATCGGAGATCTAAACAACATCTGTGATGATTATTGGGACAAAAATAAGAATACTCAGAATAGGTCGGAGGGACATATAACAACATTTGGCACCTATATACAGGAGATAGGCATGATTGATCTTTGGAGGGTTAGACACGTTGGAGAGGGTACTCGTGTTATTCACCAGCGCATGCCACGCTCTCTAGGATTGATATGGCTCTGGGTAACAGGATTTTGGACACACTGGTTGGGGAGGTGAGATATCTGCCAAGGGCCTTGTCGGACCATAGTCCAATTGAAGTAGAAGTTAGATTGGAGGGGGCTCGCTCGCTAAGTGGGAGAGAATGGAAGATTCATCCTAATTGGTTACAGAGTATTGAGTTGGAAAGTATAGGAAGGGAGGTGGCGGAATCTTTTCTTTTAAATGATGGAAGTACCGACGCTCTTACAATTTGGGATGCAATGAAGGCGTACCTGAGGGGACTACTGTTTAGGGACATTAGTAGGTGTAAGCGGAGGACGAGAGAGGCAGAAAAAGCGGCAGTTGAGGAGTTGAAGGAAGCAGAAGATGGGATGGCCACACTGGGAACCCCTGAGGCAGAGAGAAGGATGAAAAGCGCACAAAATCATTTCGAAAAAATTCTGCTAGGCAAAGCTGAGAGGAAGCGGGATTTCCAAAGGGTGTTGTTTTATCAGGAGGGAGAAACAGTGGGTCATATGCTGTCAGTAGTGGCTGCTGCTCAGAGAAGTTCTTCATATATACACTCTTTGGGATCTGTAAGTGGAGGTAGAATAACGGAAACGCCTGAAAGTTTGAGGGCCTTTGCGGACTTCTATGCAGATTTGTATTCCTCTCGGGCTGGTGAATCGGTCGAGGACACACTGACTTTCTTGGAACGTCTGGATTTGCCGAGACTGAATGAGGCAGATAGGGAGAGCCTTGAGGCCCCTATCACTGAGGAGGAATTGAGTCGGGCATTGATGTCTATGGCTAATGGGAACGCGCCTGGGGTCGATGGGCTACCCGCTGAGATCTATAAAGGGTTGGCAGAAGTGTTGATTCCTAGATTAAAAATGGTACTGGAGGAAGCTAGGTCCTGTGGGTGCTTGCCAGCCTCTATGAGAGAGGCCATAATAGTGGTTATTCCAAAGGAGGATAAGGACTTGGGGAAACCGGAGTCGTACCGCCCAATTTCTTTACTAACTATTGATGTCAAGCTTCTGGCCAAGGTGTTGGCTCTCCGACTCTCTAGTGTTATTGCGAGTCTGGTGCATTCGGACCAATCTGGCTTTATGCCTGACAGATCCACGGCGATCAATTTGCGGAGGTTATATGTAAATATGCAGGTAGAGTCTGATAACGGTGGTCGAAGAGTGATTGTATCGCTAGATGCCCATAAGGCGTTTGACAGTGTTGAGTGGGGATATCTCTGGCAGGTGTTGGAATGTATGGGGTTTGGTCCGCAGTTTGTGGCCTGGATACAGCTGCTGTATTCATCACCGTCGGCTAGAATTAGAGTGAACGGGGAGCTGTCTCGACCTATAGGGCTGGCTAGGGGTACTAGGCAGGGATGCCCGCTCTCGCCCCTCCTGTTCGCGCTGGCTGTAGAACCTCTTGCTGCTAAGATTCGGCAGTCTGATAGGGTCCTTGGGTTTAGGTATGGGGAAATAGAGGAAAAAATAGCGTTATACGCGGATGATGTTTTGCTGTTCCTGGCAGATCCAGACGATTCACTAAGAGGGGCCATTGAAATTGTGGAGAGATTTGGTACTGTGTCGGGATTGACAATTAATTGGGATAAGTCGGTTCTTTTTAGGGTGGATGACGTAGGAGAGAATGTGAGTGAGGATGTTGGTGATGAAAGGCTACAGGTGGTTTCTAAATTTAAATACCTTGGAATATATGTCTCGGTGCCAATTGCGGAGTACCTACAAAGGAATTTGGTTCCTGTTATGGGGGTACTCAAGGCGAAGGTAGATGCCTGGAATAAACTACATCTATCGGTCGTCGGTAGGGTAAACCTTATTAAAATGGTCCTAATGCCTAAAATTCTATATGTTCTACATAACGCACCAATTTGGATCCCTCGGGGGAAGTTCAGGCAGATTAATGCCCTCTTTAGAAGTTTGATATGGGGAAGACAATATACACGTATTAGCCTGGAGACGCTTCAGCGACCCAAGGAGGATGGTGGTTTGGCTTTGCCCAACCCGGAAATATACTTCCTTGCGGCACAGAGCCAGCATTTGAAGGGCTGGGCGCGAGGGGCGTCATCCAGTGCAGTACAACATCTAATGGAAGAGGTGACGGACCGACGACCGATGGCTAGGTGTTTGGAGGATGGCTCTTTGGGCGCTTTGGGAAAAGTATACCCAACCCTGTTCCTGATTCGTAAACTATGGAATAGACTAAGGCAGATTCGTGGGGTTACAGGGTTGACTAAATTCACACCGATATGGTCTAATAACAATTTAAAGGAATTTGAGGCTTTGGGAGGACTGATGGAATGGCAGAATAAGGGAATTTGTTTTGTTCACCAGATAATTCAGCAGCAAGCATTGAAGTCCTTTTCTCAATTGCAGGTAGAATTTGGGCTGCGATCCACAGGGGTGTATCAGTACGCGCAGATGAGACATGCCTTTAGAGCTCAGTAGAAGAAGGTTGATATCAGAGTTCAAGATGATATCGTGTTGGAGTATGTGTGTGGTGATGGGACTACAAGGGGAGTTATTTCTACTCTGTACAAGGACCTTATGCGCACGTTTTTGCTAGATTTCCCTATAAAGGCGAGAGCTAAGTGGGAGAGGGAAGTAGGGACGATGGAGAATGAAACCTGGGAATCGGTGATGGAGTGGGTTCCACGACTATCCTTGAGTGAGCCATATAGACTCTCGCAGTTATATATTCTGCATAGAGTATATAAATCTCCGGAAGTGCTATACAAAGCGGGATTGCGTGCTAACTCTGAGTGCCCGAGGTGTGCGAGTGAGAATGCAGGAATATATCACATGATGTGGACGTGTCCTAGGCTGGCTACTTTTTGGGTGGTGGTTTTGAGCCGGGTTGAAGTAGCGTATAGGTGCAGAGTTCTTAGAGACCCAATAGTATGCGTGCTGGGATATGTGGAAGAAATTGGAGTTGACAATACTTGGAAGATTACAATTGCTAGGTTACTCTACATGGCAAGGAAAGTAATAGCACGAAATTGGATTAATGCGGAACCACCTGCGAGAAGGGAATTTCTCCAATATGTTCAACATGGTTTAAAATTGGAAAAGGGGGTGTACAAAAAAAGGGGGAGAATAGAAATGTATAATAAGATGTGGTCTCCTTGGCTTGAATTGGATTGAGGAGTATAGAAGTCGAGTTTCTTAAGACCTGGATAAGGATAAACTACACGAGGCAGAGAAGGCCTCAGTGGGGTGTAGATTGGGAATGAGCTGTCTTAGGGGGGGAGGGGGGTAGTTGGGGTATTGTAATAAGAAAATAAGAAAATGTGTATGTGATATAATGCAATGTAAATGGCATCCGGATGTTCTTCTTTATATTGTTAATAAAAATCTATTTAAATTTTTAAAAAAAACTATCTCCTTATGTGTGACAGCGACCCACGATCAGGCCCCTGGGGGAGATCGTTGGTCGTGGGGAATGATCAGGACCTTTTTTTGGTCGCTGATCACCCGCTGTCATCGCTGGATCGGCGTGTGTGACGCCGATCCAGCGATGTGTTCACTTGTAACCAGGGTAAACATCGGGTTACTAAGCGCAGGGCTGCGCTTAGTAATCCGATATTTACCCTGGTTACCATTGTAAAAGTTAAAAAAAACAAAAAAAAAAACAGTACATACTCACATTCCGATGTCTGTCACGTCCCCCGCTGTCAGCTTCCCTGTACTGACTGTCAGTGCCGCTGGCCGTAAAGCAGAGCACAGCGGTGATGTCACCGCTGTGCTCTGCTTTACGGCCGGCGCTGACAGTCAGTGCAGGGAAGCTGACGGCGGAGGACGTGACAGACATCTGAATGTGAGTATGTAGTGTTTTTTTTTTTTTTTACTTTTACAATGGTAATCAGGGTAAATATCGGGTTACTAAGCGCGGTCCTGCACTTGGTAACCCGATGTTTACCCGGGGACTTCGGCATCGTTGAAGACAGTTTCAACAATGCCGAAGTCGTTCCCCTGATTGTTGGTCGCTGGAGAAAGCTGTCTGTGTGACAGCTCCCCAGCGACCACACAACGACTTACCAACGATCACGGCCAGGTCGTATCGCTGGTCGTGATAGTCGTTTAGTGTAACGGTACCTTTAGTCTAATTTCTCTGTGACAATATAGTAACATAGTTAGTAAGGCCGAAAAAAGACATTTGTCCATCCAGTTCAGCCTATATTCCATCATAATAAATCCACAGATCTACGTCCTTCTACAGAACCTAATAATTGTATGATACAATATTGTTCTGCTCCAGGAAGACATCCAGGCCTCTCTTGAACCCCTCGACTGAGTTCGCCATCACCACCTCCTCAGGCAAGCAATTCCAGATTCTCACTGCCCTAACAGTAAAGAATCCTCTTCTATGTTGGTGGAAAAACTTTCTCTCTTCCAGACGCAAAGAATGCCCCCTTGTGCCCGTCACCTTCCTTGGTATAAACAGATCCTCAGCGAGATATTTGTATTGTCCCCTTATATACTTATACATGGTTATTAGATCGCCCCTCAGTCGTCTTTTTTCTAGACTAAATAATCCTAATTTCGCTAATCTATCTGGGTATTGTAGTTCTCCCATCCCCTTTATTAATTTTGTTGCCCTCCTTTGTACTCTCTAGTTCCATTATATCCTTCCTGAGCACCGGTGCCCAAAACTGGACACAGTACTTCATGTGCGGTCTAACTAGGGATTTGTACAGAGGCAGTATTATGCCCTCATCATGTGTATCCAGGCCTCTTTTAATGCACCCCATGATCCTGTTTGCCTTGGCAGCTGCTGCCTGGCACTGGCTGCTCCAGGTAAGTTTATCATTAACTAGGATCCCCAAGTCCTTCTCCCTGTCAGATTTACCCAGTGGTTTCCTGTTCAGTGTGTAATGGTGATATTGATTCCTTCTTCACATGTGTATAACCTTACATTTATCATTGTTAAACCTCATCTGCCACCTTTCAGCCCAAGTTTCCAACTTATCCAGATCCATCTGTAGCAGAATACTCTCTTCTCTTGTATTAACTGCTTTACATAGTTTTGTATCATCTGCAAATATCGATATTTTACTGTGTAAACCTTCTACCAGATCATTACTGAATATGTTGAATAGAACAGGTCCCAATACCGACCCCTGCGGTACCCCACTGGTCACAGCGACCCAGTTATAACCACCCTCTGCTTTCTATCACTAAGCCAGTTACTAACCCATTTACACACATTTTCCCCCAGACCAAGCATTCTCATTTTGTGTACCAACCTCTTGTGCGGACCCGTCGTAACTGCACAAGGGATGAAGATTTTCAACAACAGGCGAAAGACCTAACTGGGAGATTCCAACAGAGGGGATATCCTCGGAGGACGATATCAAAGGCTTTCCAGCGGGCTAGAGCCTTGGATCAAACCTCTCTTTTGACAACACAACCTCGACCGCAAGAAACGACTGTGAGGTTCATCACGGAATTCAGCACTAACTGGCATCAGGTGAGAAATATTTTGGCGAAAAATTGGGACATTTTGACGTCGGATGCTCAAACATCGACATGTGTAAGCCCCAGACCCTTGATGACGGCTAAAAGGGCTCCCAATTTACGGGATATACTAACTAAGAGCCATTTTTCACGACCAGTCATTAGACTGAACCGGGGCATCCGCCTCAAGGGTTCATTCCCCTGCGGCGACTGCACAATTTGCCCATATATGCCAGCCACAAAAGATCGTTTTATTAGCCCCCTTGATGATCAGGCTTACTTTTTTCATCATTATATCAATTGTAAAACCAGTTTTGTGGTGTATGCGATTGTTTGTCCGTGTCATAAGATTTATGTTGGGCAAACTTCACAAGAGCTTAGAAGACGGGCGCAAAAACATCTTTCTACAATTCATTTGGCTCGCTCAGATTCTAAAAAGGGAAAAATTTTGACCCCTATAGCAACGCACTATCTTCAGTGTCATGATGGTAAACCTGCTAACACACGTTTTTTCGGTCTACAGAGGATTCATACAAATGAGAGAGGTGGTGATCGACATAGGCTACTCCTACAGAACGAGGCCCGCTGGATCTTTCGTCTTAAATCTATGTCTCCCATTGGCCTGAATGAGGAACTTGTAAATACAGGCTTCTTGGGATAAATCTGTGAATTACAACATATATCGGATCCAGGATTCAGTACATTTTAACTAGAATCCTTTTGGACTAAGGACTTCATCCAATTATACCAGAACTAATTCGGATTGGAATTATGTGCACGATCTAGGAGGATATAGAGGGGTCATTATGTTTATTACATGGTTCTGGGGGACTTTCTATATATATGGGGATTATATATATGTGTACCATACGTATATATATGTATGTATATGTGTATGTATGTGTGTATATTTGTATGTGTGTATATATATATATATATATATATATATATATATTATTATAATTTATTATTATTTCTTTATTTATATATATAATTATTTTTTATTTTATTTTTATTTATTTTTTTTTCCCCCTTAGGAGGTGATGTTATGTGATGTGTAAGGTTATACACATGGGAAGAGGGAATCAATATCACCATTACACACTGAACGGGAAACCACTGGGTAAATCTGACAGGGAGAAGGACTTGGGGATCCTAGTTAATGATAAACTTACCTGGAGCAGCCAGTGCCAGGCAGCAGCTACCAAGGCAAAACAGGATCATGGGGTGCATTAAAAGAGGTCTGGATACACATGATGAGAGCATTATACTGCCTCTGTACAAATCCCTAGTTAGACCGCACATGGAGTACTGTGTCCAGTTTTGGGCACCGGTGCTCAGGAAGGATATAATGGAACTAGAGAGAGTACAAAGGAGGGCAACAAAATTAATAAAGGGGATGGGAGAACTACAATACCCAGATAGATTAGCGAAATTAGGATTATTTAGTCTAGAAAAAAGACGACTGAGGGGCGATCTAATAACCATGTATAAGTATATAAGGGGACAATACAAATATCTCGCTGAGGATCTGTTTATACCAAGGAAGGTGACGGGCACAAGGGGGCATTCTTTGCGTCTGGAGGAGAGAAGGTTTTTCCACCAACATAGAAGAGGATTCTTTACTGTTAGGGCAGTGAGAATCTGGAATTGCTTGCCTGAGGAGGTGGTGATGGCGAACTCAGTCGAGGGGTTCAAGAGAGGCCTGGATGTCTTCCTGGAGCAGAACAATATTGTATCATACAATTATTAGGTTCTGTAGAAGGACGTAGATCTGGGGATTTATTATGATGGAATATAGGCTGAACTGGATGGACAAATGTCTTTTTTCGGCCTTACTAACTATGTTACTATGTTACTATGTTACTATGTTATGTATTTATGAATAATTTTCTTTAGTGTTCCAAATTTAGTATTATTATTTATGTATGTATATATGTTATATTGTCTTATATGTATTTTTGGTATTAGGTTGGATATTGGTATTATTGTGGGATATGATGTATCTTTGCATATTTTATATGTCCTTGGTAGGGGATTATCTATACACCATATAGTGCATCATATTACATAACATGTCCTTTTTTTCTTTTCAGATCTGTTATTTAAATGGGTATTTTGAGAACGTTTTTTATATATGTTCTTTTCATTATAACATAATTTTGGGAGGTTCTTCTTTTTCTGCCCTACTCTCCATTTATCCCCTGGTTCACTATTCTCTCCCCCCGGTATAGGCAGTTTTCCACCAGCCTTATATACTTCTGGGACTTTTATTATTATTTTTATGTCCCTATATCCTCCGACTTCCTCTCTTTACTTGAGGGTGCATGTGCACCCTCTTCTATCTCTTGTGCGGCCGCACATAACGCTCGGTTTGAGCGCTCACCCGTCTTTTGCCTTCTGCGCAGGCGCGGATCTCCCAGTCCTTTCCATACCACTGCGACTGCGCCTGCGTCCCCGGCTCCCACTTCCATTTCCGGTTTCACCGGCAGCAATTACGGACACCTGTGGGTATCATTGACGCTGATATATAAGATGGACACCTTGACACAGGTATTCACTTTCCCTGACGAAGCCGCCCAGGAGCGGCGATACGCGTGGGATTTACCCACACCCTTTTTCTCTTCCCCCATTTCCTCTGAGCTTTTATCTGGAGCTGTAATCCACGCCTCTTGCTCTGCACATTAGCAGGTTTATTTGACTGGGGGCGGCTGTGCCTTTTGTGCTCTTTCATTCAGGACGTGCTGGTTAGCATGTGGTATATTTAACCTACCGGTACTTATTACCTCCTGGAACTATTTATTTGCACCAGTTATATACTTTATAGGTACGGCTATTTTTGGGGGTATTGATATATTCCCCTTTCCTACTCCAACAGAGGTTTATTACGTATACATTTTCCCTGTATATTTTTAGGAGTCGTGATCATTCTGAACAGATTTGGGGACGCCCTTATCTCGTTCTTGGATATAGGGCCAGATATTTGACTATGGATATTCTATGATACGCTCATTTTTGTTGTCCTTTAGGGATATATTCATGGAATTGTTGATTACTATCTTTACGGGATTTCTCCTTTATTTGGTTACAGTTCCTAATGTATATGTACATATAGGGGGTATTGTATTTTGTATTTTCATATGTATAAGGGTGTAGGGTTGTTGTTGTTTTTAATTGTTTTTATATTCTGTGTTCTTTGGTGTTTACATAAATAAAATTTGCATATTTTTTCATACCTTTGTAGCAGGTGTGCACATATTTATGCATGGACTTTTTCTCTTGTTCTTGTTCCAACCTCTTGTGCGGCACAGTATCAAACACTTTGGAAAAATCGAGATATACCACGTCCAATGACTCACCGTGGTCCAGCCTATAGCTTACCTCTTCATAAAAACTGATTAGATTGGTTTGACAAGAGCGATTTCTCATAAACCCATGCTGATATGGAGTTAAACAGTTATTCTCATTGAGATAATCCAGAATAACATCCCTCAGAAACCCTTCAAATATTTTACCAATAATAGAGGTTAGACTTACTGGCCTATAATTTCCAGGTTCACTTTTAGAGCCCTTTTTGAATATTGGCACCACATTTGCTATGCGCCAGTCCTGCGGAACAGACCCCGTCGCTATAGAGTCCCTAAAAATAAGAAATATAATTATCTCTTCTAAAAGAAGAGTGGGATAATGGTAACCCTTTATTGCAGGGCCGGCTCCAGGATTTTGTGGGCCCCGGGCAAAAGAGTCTCAGTGGGCCCACATACCACGATTCATGATGCACAGATACGGCGGAGAAATAAAGATATACTACATAGAGCCTAGCCTTCCCCCTCATCTTTCACATAGGCAGATATGCACACACACAATACGCAGACATACACACACATCTACAGTGCGCAGGCATGTGCACTCACACGCAGACATGCGCGCGCACACACACGCAGACATCTACAGTGCGCAGACATGTGCACACACATCTACAGTGCGCAGACATGTGCACTCACACGCAGACATGCGCGCACACACAATACGCACACACAATACGCAGACATGCACACACACAATACGCAGACGTGCACACACACAATATGCAGACATGCACACACACACACACACAATACGCAGACATACACACACACAATACACAGACATGCACACACACACACTACGCAGACATGCACACACACACACACACACAAATACGCAGACATACACACACACACACTACGCAGACATGCACACACACACAAATACACAGACATGCACACACACAATACGCAGACATGCACACACACACAATACGCAGACATGCACACACACACACACAATACGCAGACATGCACACACACACACAATACGCAGACATGCACACACACACACGCAGACATGCACACACACACATACGCAGACATGCACACACACACACACAATACGCAGACATGCACACACACACACAATACGCAGACATGCACACACACACAATACGCAGACATGCACACACACAATACGCAGACATGCACACACAATACGCAGACATGCACACACACACAATACGCAGACATGCACACACACAATATGCAGACATGCACACACATACAATACGCAGACATGCACACACATACAATACGCAGACATGCACACATACACACACACACACACACACACACACAATACGCAGACATGCACACACATACAATACGCAGACATGCACACACAATACGCAGACATGCACACACACACATACGCAGACATGCACACACACACACACAATACGCAGACATGCACACACACACACAATACGCAGACATGCACACACACACAATACGCAGACATGCACACACACAATACGCAGACATGCACACACAATACGCAGACATGCACACACACACACAATACGCAGACATGCACACACACAATATGCAGACATGCACACACATACAATACGCAGACATGCACACACATACAATACGCAGACATGCACACATACACACACACACACACACAATACGCAGACATGCACACACATACAATACGCAGACATGCACACACACACACACACACACAATACGCAGACATGCACACACATACAATACGCAGACATGCACACACATACAATACGCAGACATGCAGACACACATACAATACGCAGACATGCAGACACACATACAATATGCAGACATGCAATACGCAGACATGCACGCATACAATACGCAGATATTTACATACATTTTCACAAAAATACATAAATATGTACAGTCAAACACACTGATATACACATCATACAGGCATACACAGACATACAGACAGACACAAGCCTCACTCACCTCCCCCAGGCTTGTCACCCATCAGGCTCCTCTGGCATGTGGCTGTGGAGGGAGCGCTGCTTGATAGATGGCTGTCACTTAAACAGACATGGCCACCCACAGTGCACTCTGCAGCTGTGTCTGCTGCTAATGATGCGGTCAGGCAGACACTGTGCCTTTAACTTTGCTTGTGTCTGCCCGGCCGCGTCATTACTAGCAGAGACATCGCTGCAGAGTTCACTGTGCGTGGCCATGTTTATTTAAGTGACGGCTGAGCTCAAATAATGCCGAAGCTGCTAGGGGAGCGGCCCGGGCCCCCTGGTATCCCGGCCACGAGTGGGCCCCCCCATTTGTTCAGGGCCCAGGCACTTGCCCCGGTACGCCGGGTGCTGACGCCGGCCCTGCTTTATTGTGAAGTCCTAGTGAAAATCAATGTCCAGGTGCGAGTCATAAGGGGGCATGTAATGCTTGTGTAATCAATGGGGCTCCATGGCTGGCTGCAGTTTCTCTATGTCCTATATGCTTTGTTTTTCCTGCAGAGACACAACAGGAGAATTCAATATAAACACAATAGTTTTCATCAACTCCACAGGAGATTGTATGATTGGCAGACTCAATGAGAGGAGCTAAATTCACAACAATCTCCTACATTTGTTTCACTTAATCATTCTAACCCCTTCAGTTTTTGAATTTCAGTTTTTTCGCTCACCTTCTTCCCAGAGCCATAACATTTTTATTTTTCCATCAATACGGCCTTGTGAGGACTTGTTTTTTAACACAACGAATTGTTCTTTTGAACACCACCATTGGTTTTACCATATAGTGTACTGGGAAAAAATTCCATGAGTAGTGAAATTGCAAGGAAAAAAAAAAAAAAAGTTCAATTCCACAATATTTTTACATTTTTCTTACCATGTTCACTAAATGCTAAAACTGACCTGCTATAATGATTCTTCAGGTCATTAAGGGTATGTGCACATGATGCAGATTTAGTGCAGAATTGGTGCAGAACTGCAGCAGATTTTTCTGCTGCAGAAACGCTGCAGAACTGCACTGTGATTTACAGTACAATGTAAATCAATGTGAAAAAAAAGCTGTGCACATGGTGCAGAAAAATCTGCGCAAAAACGCAGCAGATTTTTCTGCACAGCTTTTTTTTTTTCACATTGATTTACATTGTACTGCACAGAAACTGCATAGAAACTGCGCAGAAACTGTACAGAAACTGCATCAAATCTGCAGATGCAGATTTAGTGCAGAAAAATCTGCACCACATTTCCTACGTGTGCACATAGCCTTAAAAGAGTATGCAGATACCATACATAAGTGTATAGATTATTTTTTATTTCGTGGTGAAAAAAAAAAATAGTTCTTACCGATAACGGTATTTCTCTGAGCCCATGACGGCACCACGGAGAGAGGGGATCCGCCCACCAAGGACAGGAAACCTACGGATAAAAAGGCGGTACCACTCTCCTGCATCAGTTGTTTTACATAGAGATGGGAGACTACTAAACATTTGTTAATTTTAACTGTTTATCATAACTACCGCGTGACTTTAAAACTATGAGTAGACTATGGCACTATTTTGATGTGAGCACCCACAAGTGAAGGGAGGGAATGTACGGGTGCCGTCATGGGCTCAGAGAAATACCGTTATCGGTAAGAACTATATTTTTCTCTGATCGCCCATGACGGCACCACGGAGAGAATTGCATAGATAGTACATTCAGGGGGGACCACCGCCTCCAGAACCCTTTTACCAAAAGTAAGGTCTGAAGAGGAGATTAGGTCCAATCTATAGTGCCTATAGAATGTGGATGGTGAGGACCAGGTAGCAGCTCTACATATCTGGTCAATGGAAGCTCCAGCCTTCTCCGCCCAGGAAGTCGCTACTGCCCTTGTTGAGTGAGCCTTAACCTCCCCGGGGACGGACATCCCACTTGCTGATTATGAGAGACTGATGGCGTCCGTGATCCATCTTGCTATGGTGGCTTTAGATGCTTTTTTCCCCTTCCGGGGACCCTGGAAACACACAAACAGAGAGGAATCCTCCCTACTCTCTCTAGTGACTTCTAGGTAATGTAAGAGACATCTTCTTACATCTAGTGTATGTAGTGTTTGTTCCTCCTTATTTTTAGGATTGGGACAGAAGGAGGGGAGAGATATCTCTTGAGACCTGTGAAATTTTGAAGCCACTTTCGGGAGATATGCTGGGTCTGTTTTTAAAATGACCCTATCCTCTAGAAATTGTGTGTAAGGAGGGTTAGCTGAGAGAGCCTGTAAATCGCTAACCCTACGGGCAGAAGTAAGGGCGACTAATAGAGCTGTTTTGAGAGATAGGTTTTTTATTGTAGATTCGTGTAATGGTTCAAATGGAGAACTAGTCTGGGCTTTAAGGACCAAGTTTAAGTCCCATTGAGGAACAACTTTTACTGGAAGAGGCCTTGATCTTCCTGCCGCCCTGATGAATCTAGAGACCCACCTATTTGAGGCTAAATCAAAATTGAATAGGGCTCCCAAAGCCGCCACGTGAACTTTTAGGGTGTTAGTGGCTAAACCCATCTCCAACCCGTTTTGTAGGAACTCTAATATGGAATTAAGGGGAATTTCTTTCCCTATTTTTGCACCTGATGATGACAGAAACTTTTTCCATATCTTGCCATATTGTTTTGTTGTAACCGGCTTCCTATTTTGTAACAGAGTTGAGATTAAGCCCAGAGAGAACCCCCTGCTTTCTAGTAATTTCCTTTCAAGAACCAAGCTGTCAAGTGCAAGTTCTTGACCTGCGGATGACAGACTGGGCCCTGTGACAACAGATCTTGGAGGTCTGGTAATACCCAAGGGTCGGATATTGATAACTTCCTCATCAATGAGAACCAAGGTCTCTTCGGCCAGAACGGGGCAATTAAGATGACCAGCGCCCTGTCCTCCCGAATCTTCCTCAGCACTGCTGGAATCAGAATAAGAGGAGGGAAGGCATAGACCAGATGGTGACCCCAAAATATCAGGAAAGCGTCCACAGCTACTGGGTTCCCCAGGGGAGATAGGGAGCAAAAGGAGGTTACTTTTTTGTTTAGATGACTCGCAAAGAGATCTATTTTGGGAACACCCCATCTTTCTGTGATCTGGGTGAATATCGCCTGATTTAGTTCCCATTCCCTCTGTTTTAGACTGGACCGGCTGAGGAAGTCTGCTTTGTAGTTGTCTACTCCCCTTATGTGTAGGCTTGTTAGGGATAAGAGGTTGCTCTCGGGTATTTGCAGGATTGAGTTGGTCACTTCCATTAGATTTTTGGAACGGGTACCCCCTTGGTGATTTAGGTAAGATACTACCAGCCGATTGTCTGACATTACTCTTACATGGTGAGAGTGAAGGACCCCCAAGAATTCCTGAAGGGCAAATTTTACTGCAAGGAGCTCCTTCATGTTGGAGGATTTGTTTACTGTAGACGGAGACCAAATGCCCTGGGTTACTAGGTCGCCCAGATGAGCCCCCCACCCTGAAGGGCTTGCGTCCGTAGTCAGGACTTTCGAGATCTGAATTACCCACGGGACTCCCTGGGAAAGATTTTCCTGCGATTTCCACCATGTCAGAGAGTGATTGGTGCGAGGAGATAGAGTTAACTGCCCGTCTAAATGCCCTCCTAGATGGATTTGCTCCGACAATATCTGCCATTGAAGATCTCTTGAATGTAATTGGGCCCACTGGACTGCGGGGATGCAAGAGGTCATGGAGCCTAAGAGGGACATGGCCTGACGGAGTGTTATGGAGGGGAGAGATTGGGTTCTTGATACTAAACTTTTTAGTTTTTGTATCTTGTTCTCCGGGAGCCGACGTTCCATCTTTTTGGAGTCTAGAGTGAGACCCAGGTACTCCTGGACCTGAGAAGGCATTAGTCTGGATTTTCCTATGTTTATTAGCCAACCCAATTCCTTCAAAGAATGCATCACTATTGCCAGTTGATCCTCGCAATGTTGCGGGGAGGAGCCTATCACCAAGAAATCATCCAGATATGGAACGATTAGGGTATTTTCTTCCCTTAGGTGAGCACTACCTCTGCTATCAGCTTTGTGAAAACCCTCGGGGCTATGGCAAGACCAAATGGTAGAGCTGAAAATTGGAAGTGATTTAGGACTCCCCTGATGTGAACTGCCATCCTGAGGAATCTCTGGTGATCCTTGTGTATTGGGACGTGATAATATGCGTCCTTTAGGTCCAGGACCACCATGAAGCATTGGGGAAACAACATCTTGATAGATGATTTTATCGTTTCCATCTTGAATGCTTGAACCTCCAGGTAATCGTTTAATTTCTTTAGATTTATAATGGTCCTGAAGGAACCGTCTGGTTTCTTCCTCAGGAATAGAGGGGAATAGTACCCTTGCCCTCTTTCTTGTGGGGGAACCTCCAGGAGTATTCCCTTTTTTACTAACCCGATGACCTCGTTTTCCAGTGCCAGCTGTTCTTCTGCCGAAGATCTTATAGATGTCAACGGAAAAGAGGGACGGGGGCATCTTTTGAATGTCAGCCTCAGACCTGATTCTATAATGTTCAGAATCCATTGACTGGAGGTAATCTTTTTCCAGGCTGGGAGAAAGAGAGATAATCTCCCTCCCACCTGGGGCGAACCTTCATTGAGGTTTCTTGTTATCGCTGGGGTTTTTGTTAAAGATGAACCCCTTGTTTTTGTTCCTCTTATCCTCCCACTTTCCCTGGCCTCTCCCAGGGTTCTTGCGGAAAAACCTCTTGTTCCGAAAGGGCTTCCGGTAAGAGGGGAGACCTAGAGAGGGAAAGGACTTTTTCTTGTCCCCTGCTTTTTCCAAGATGTCGTCTAATGTGGAACCGAACAAAAACTCTCCTTCGCAGGGGATAGTACACAGTTTTGTTTTTGTTTGCAGATCGCCAGGCCAATTCTTAAGCCAGAGGGCACGCCTGGCCACATTAGCAAACACTGCTGACCTGGCAGCTAATCTGATAGAGTCTGCCGAGGCGTCAGCCAGAAAAGCCGCAGCTCCCCTTATTACAGGTAATGTCTTCAGCATTGAGTCTCGGGAAGTTTTCCCCTTTAATTGACCCTCTAGTTGATTTAACCAGATCATTAGGGAGCGGGAT
This sequence comes from Ranitomeya imitator, assembly GCF_032444005.1. Classification (NCBI taxonomy): domain Eukaryota; kingdom Metazoa; phylum Chordata; class Amphibia; order Anura; family Dendrobatidae; genus Ranitomeya; species Ranitomeya imitator. The sequence continues at coordinate 108,969,666 of NC_091283.1, read as the reverse complement.
GTGCAAGCTGCTGCCACTGCCGGTTTCAGGCCTCCTCCCGCTGACTCCCAAGAGCCCTTGAGGAAGGCGTCCGCCTTCTTGTCCATAGGGTCTTTTAGGACCCCCATGTCCTCAAACGGGAGAGCGAATTTCTTTGATGCTTTAGCTATTGCTACATCTAATTTGGGGGCTTTTTCCCAAAAGGAGCAGGATTCATCCTCGAAGGGGTATTTCCTTTTTGGAGTTAGGAGAGTCTTTTTCATGGGTTTTTTCCATTCCTTCTTAATTAACGCTGCAATTGCTTCATTAAGCGGAAAAGCTCTTCTCTTTTTTTGTTCTAAGCCCCCAAACATGATGTCTTGTGCTGACTTTTTAGGGTGGGAGTCTACTAATCCCATAGTACTCCTCACTGCCTTTATGAGGCCATCGGTGTCCTCTAGCGGGAAACAATTGTGACCTCCTGAGGAAGAAGTGGATGATGAAGATGAGGAGTCGGAGGATACTGAACTCGCACTATCGCTGTCAGATTTAGAGACTGGGGACGGGGACCTGTGTCTGGTCCCTTTTAAGGGATCTAAAGGTGTCTTCCACCTGCTCTTTAATCAGGTTTTTAAGGTCTGTTGCAAACCCGGGCAGGCTTTCGGATACAGTCTGCTGTATGCAGGAATTACATAGCTGCTTCTCCCATGCGGGTGGAAGATCCTCTTTACAGATGGCACAGATTTTGTGCTTTGTTTTACCTACGCTTTTCCTCCCCTAAAAGAGACAAATAATAATCTTACTGTCTCTAACTTTCACGAAGATCAACTTACCACCTCCAGGACCCATAAATACCGGTTGGGGATTCTCTGCCTCTGGCTTTTTCCCCGACGCCGTGCTGGACTCCTTGCTGTGTTGAGACCTTTGGCGTTCTTTGCTGGTATCCTGGTGACCTTTCTGCTGTCGCCTTTTTTGCTGCTGCTGCGGCGATGCCATAGGTGGAGGTGATTCAGGCAAGGGAGATGCCGGGTCGCTCATAAAGCTGCTGGTCAGCTGTCACTGCCAATAACGCGTGCTGCGCTGATGCTGCGACAACTAGTGGCTCCTAAGGCTCTTGCCGATATACTGCAGAGCCACTGGGAGGAAGTAAATTCTCCCATTTAAAGCTCCCGCCGCTTTTTTTTTTTTTTCCCTTTTATTTTTTTTTTTCTCTCGGCGCCTGCGCAGTAGCGCTCAGCCGACGGCGAGGAGCGTTGCACGCCGGCGCCTGCACAGACGCTTCTGCGGCGCCTTTGGAACGCCCCAAGCGTCAGATCGGCGTCGCCTGTGCAGTGGCGTCCAGACAACGGCGAGGAGCGCCGAACGCCGACGCCTGCGCAGTCGGGTTTCAGCGGCGCCTGCACAGATCCAAGCCCCAGCGTCTCGCGAGACCAGCGCAACTCCGGGCATGCGCCGGACTCTCAAGATGGCCGCCCAGAGTGCAGATATGGCGCTGCTGACTGGCACCCCCGGTCCTATGCAGACCCTACCGCGCAGCTCTGCATGCCCGATGGCAGTGCAGTGTGCAGGCTGACGCGTACTAGGGGAGGGCCGCGCCGCACCTCCCGCAACCACAGAGGGACCCCCCTGGATGTTGCCGCTGCTGCATCTTACCTGGGGAGGTGACCGCGAACTCCTTGTCACCTCCCCCACTCACCCTAGAGGCCCACTAGCCCCCAGCGGTGGCGCTTCGGGTCACCACCCCAGCCGAGGCAGAGGGACCCCAGCTGCCTGAGTCGGACTGGTTGGCCCCGGAATTCCAACGTTGAACCGGTAAGTCCGTAGGTCTCCCATCAAGGACAGGAAACCAACTGATGCAGGAGAGTGGTACCGCCTTTTTATCCGTAGGTTTCATGTCCTTGGTGGGCGGATCCCCTCTCTCCGTGGTGCCGTCATGGGCGATCAGAGAAAATCCCCCCCAAAAAGAAAGAATAAAACAGCCATTTTTCAACACCTGTAGCATCTCCATTTTCCAGGATCTGGGGCTGGGTGAGGGCTTGTGTTTTGGGCACCGAGCCGACGTTTATATTGATTAGCGTTTTGGTGTAGATACAATATTTTGATCGCCTGTTATTGCAGTGTTGCGGCTACAAAAAACAACGTAATTCTAGCGTTTTGATTTTCTCATTACGTCATTTACTGATCAAATTAATTCTTGATATTTTGATAGACCGCGCGATTCTGAACGCAGCGATACCAAATATGTGTATTTTCATTTTGTTTTATTTTTATTACTATTTTTTTCCCACTTGCTTCAATCAAAGCTGTGGAGTCAGAGTCGTGGAGTCAGTATAAAATGGACCTACACCGGCTCCTAAAATATATAATAAATTGAGTACAGTAGTACAATGCAGGATGTGCTGTAAATGTTTTCATAATAATTTGGGAAAGTTATGAAAATGTCCTATAAATGTCTGTTCTGTTCCTGATCTAAGGATCGCAGCTTTTAGTTGAGATGACTCTGTGCTGCACTTTATGTAAATACTCAGTAGTGAGGCAGTGCTGTGGGGTCAGAGTCGGGGAAATTGAGGAGTCTGAGGTTTGGCTTACCTACTCCAGAGCCCTGGCTTCAATAGTCTCCCTAGGAAACTTGAAGCTGTGATCTGATCTCGCTTGTGTAAGGGTATGTTTCCACGGTCAGGAAACGTAGCACTTTGGACGCAGTGGATACCCCGCTCTGCCCAAAGTGCCGCCCCCTTTTGTACGTGCGGTGATTCTGCCTGTGCTCATTGAACACATGCAGAATCACCGCATTCTATACATAGGACTGTGGTATTTATCTTGCGGAGACTGAGCATCTCCGCAAGATAAATAGACATGCTGCGGTCTAGAAAGACGCATAAACTCAGGGCCGCCGGATGCGGCCGTGCGCACATAGTGGAGACAGGATTTCATAAACTCCCCTCCACTATGCTGCAACATCTGGACTCTGCGAATGTACGTAGCGTCCAATCCACAGCAAATCCTGATGTATTACTCCACATAGAAACATACCCTTATACACAGCGGGGCTGGGTGTAGCAGAAATGACAATCGGCTATGAAAGCTGGCCACAGGGCGGCGCTCATAGCAGTTTGGCAATGACAAGCAGGGGGTTTTCTGCACACTCCCCGTTGTAATGGCACCTAAGTGACACCCTGCAATCATGAGACAGGGGCATCGATGGGCGGGGTTTGTGACGTGCTTCCGGCACACGCTTGTTAAATGTCAATGTCAGAGACTGACAGTGGCATTTAATATGTTAACAGTCACGGGTGGATTGTGATCGCTGTTATGGGCACATGTGAGTTGATCAGATCAGCTGTCATGTGCCTGAAAAGATGCGGGCTCCGCGTCGCAGCCTGCATCAAAGAGGGAGAAGCAACCTATGGCGTACTTATACAACATAGGTAGTAAAGGAGTTAAAGAGGTTTTCTGCAACTAATTTATCCCCCCTTTATTTGTCCTAATGCTTCCTAACAGTTTTCTTACAAGTCCTGCTTTTGCAAGCTCATCTCTGTGGGTCATATATCCTTCTGTTTTTGACTCTGCCACTTACAATCTAGGGACAGGAATCAACACGACCAGAGCAGGGCACGTCCCTGGTCGGGGATGGGCTATGTCTTGATGCATGAAAGCAGTCTGAGCAGGCATGCTCAGATCAGACTTCACTCTCCTCTCTGCCTGAATGCTGCTTTGAAGTGCTGTCCGTCCTTCAGCGACAAGCCCTGCAATGTGCTGATCATTAGAGACTAAATGACAGGGCTTGTCAGCTGAAGGGACAGCATTTCAAAGCAACATTCAGGCAGAAGAGAGTGAAGCTTGACGTGAGCTTGGTCATAAGTGGTGCCGACTGACTGATGCTTCGAAGTGCGGTGCCTTCAGCTGACAAGTCTTGTGATACACTTTGTAATAATAAGCAGCACGTTGCAGGGCTTGTCAGCTTAAAGGACAGCACTTCAAAGCAGCATTCAGGCAGAGAGGAGAGTGAAGTCTGATATGAGCATGCATGCTCAGACTGCTGTCACATCAAGACATCACCATCACCAGAGGCGTGCCCTGATCTGTTTGTCTGATTCCGGTCCCCAGAACGGAAGAGGTAGAGCCAGAATCAAAACAGAGCATGACACACAGAGAGTTGAGCTTACAGGAGCAGACAGATAATAAAAGTATTAGAAAAGTGTTACTTAGGAAGAGTGAGGTATGCGCCTGATGACGGCAACGGACCGTCCCTGAAATGCGTAATGCTATTAAATGTCTCATTTTGTGAATAAGCTGGTCTCCTCCATCGCAGCTCCTGGAAAATAGCCACTACCTTCTTTTTCTTCCTGAATTAGGAAGAGTTAGGATAAACGAAAGAGGGTTAACTAAGCACTGGAAAACCTCTTCAAAGTTCAAATATAGGATAAAATTAAAATTTGGGTGTTTTGGGGATTTTCATTATATACAATCCACAAAGAGATACCGAGTGGATTAAACTGAAGAATATTCACATTTTGCTAATTTCCAACACCATAAATATGTTTAACATCCTGTAAAGGAAAACAAACCACATTTTTTTAAAAAGTTTATTTACATAGTAAAAAGGTTACAAGTTCAGAAAAATAAGATGTAATGGATAATATGAACATCTCTATATCACATAAGAGGATCCAGTCCAATGGACAATATGAACAGTTTACGGTTATCTGGATGTTGCCTGTGCGCACTGCATCCTGGCCTGAACGCGGCTCTTATCATAGATGCCCCTATTTCTAATTATACAATTACGGAAACCAAAACGGCACAGAACTAAAAACTTGCAAGAAAACTAATGCTAACCATGTAAGCATTTTTTTTCTATTCTTTCCATATCACATTCCTGAGTGTCCAGGAAGCTGAGATATGATCAGTTGTTACATTGTAGTGTTTTTATATTTGTTAGAAACCATCGCTCAGTATGGGGTCTTCGGAGCGGAAAAAACAACTTTATAGTTTAAAAAAAAAGGTTCCCCACTTTCTGGTCAAATTTACCATGCTATACATTTTTGCCCTTTATACTGGTAAAAGTGATTTTTATTTCAAGGCTCCATGTTGCCCATAGTCAACATTGGATGTGGCACTATCCCTGGCCCAAGACATGAAGATGGCAGCAGATCACGTTACCTATAAATGACTTCTTGTGGTTTATATTTGTGTAGTCTATGCATTATATCAAATAAAGTTCATTATATAGGTTTTCAGATGGTCGGTGCTCACTATTTTTTATATTGGCAAGCTTCAACATCAGTTCTCAGGATTGTGCACACATATCTAAAAATAATTGAATCCAAGGAACGAGCATCTGCTCCTTCATTGCATGGCTGTCTTGATCAAGCAGGCGGATAACTGGGAAATGAGTCTTCTCATGACCACTTGTTTCCCCAGGGTTACCTGATGTTACAATTGAGTCTTTAGGTGTAGTGGAATTAAAGGGGCTTTTCAGAACTTTGATATTGATGGCTTTTCCTCCAGATCAAAATCAGATTAGACAAGTCCAACTTTTAACAGCATCTCCAATTTGCTGATTGAGGCTATCAAAACCTTTTCCTTTACGTAGGCCAAATGCAAAGGTGGTGTTCACAACTGATTCAGATGCTTTGTCAACAGTTCCCAACAGACTGACAAGAATTGCACCAATATATTTATCTTTTTTTTTTTTTTAGGGTAAACTAAGGTACACCAATATTCATGACATCATCCAGAACTCAGCTTTTACATTTTAAGCTGAACTGAAAAACAAAGTGATAGGCCCGTCTGTCGAAAGAAAATCGGCAGCTCCAGGAGCAGAAGATAGTGTTTGCTTTACTGTAAAACTAAACCTTCAGCATTCAGCCGTCATGTGAAATACCACAAGGATCACTAAAGTCATTGAGGAATAGGAAATACTTAATTTCCAAGGAAAGCAGATCAATCTTTATAGAAACAGATCTCCTTGCTTCCTACATTACTGATGAAGGTACTACTGGTCATGTAAGACCGCCATTGATTGAAGTAACACAAGACCACCAATCTGGGGTCAAATTCCTCCAGAAACCATGCCAGACTCTGGCACTAGATAACAGAAAAAGATGGTAAATAATAACAACGTATTAGTCACAGGAACTAATGGCGTCGCCCGGGTGTAACATACGAGAGCGAGGAAATGTTACTTCCTGAAGGACGTAATACAGCAATGGATACTGACAAAGGTTTATTATGAGCAGATGTGTGGCTCCCAAATAGTTAAATGTGTCTTATTCTCCATATACACATCTTTTACAGCAAATGTTCACTTTCTATGCTGTCCCTGTGGTGGATCTCATCCGCGGGAGCTACGTTCTTGGCATTTCGTCCCCATTCTCGCTCTATATATAGATGGTATGGGTCGTTTTTAGATTCTTTCTTTCTTGATCTGGTGTAAGCAAAAATAAGTCCCCCAGCCAAGAAGCCATAAAATATCATTATGAGTAGGATATACAAGAAGGCGACATCGCTGTCGTTACTTGCTCGAGTGCTGGTGCCATTGATCCGCTCCAGCTCCTGCATCATTTGGGTCAGGAGCTTCTTGAGCCGTGATGGATCCGTACAGTTAAGATTCATGGTCAAACTTTTTGTAAAGCAAATGTTAAATTCAGCAAATCCACAAAAGCTTCAGAGTGCTGGTAATCCGTTACATGGGAGGAGATGATGCTTTCCTTCTCTTCACACAATGACACCTGTGGACAATAGATACAGATCTGTCATTGCAGAAAATAGACTGCAGCACTGGTGTAAGTAATGTGTTTCTATCGCCATGCTGTAAGCTTCAGAGTTTAAGGGTATGTGCACATGTTGCGGATTCTATTGCAGATTTACTGTGGATTTTGTGCAGTTTTTGTGCAGATTTTGCCTACGTTTTTACACCTGCGGATTCCTATTATGGAATAGGTGGAAAATGCTGTGGAATCCGCACATAGAATTGACATGCTGCGGAAAATAAACCACTGCGTTTCTGAGCGGAATTTTCCGCAGCATGTGCTCTGCAGATTATGGTTTTGGTCAACAAGCTCTAGTGTAAGAATGTTGCTTTGTAAATGACCATTTAAAATTTTAGAAACCGTTCATTTAAAAGGAGTCTCAGCAGATTTTTGCTACTCCATCTGTGAGCACCATAATGTAGGGGCAGAGACCATGATTCCAGAGATAGAAGCCGAGTAAGTGATACAACTGTCATTTAGGTTAAATTGTTTTCTCTGCTGAAGATCTATCAGTGCTCAAATGCTGAGGTCTGTATAACCTCACCCACACCACTGAGTGGATGCTTTCTTGCCTATGCACAATGTACATACAAAGCTGCAAATTCGTTGTGCATGTGGAGTTATACAGAGCTCATGAATATGGATAATTACATGGCAGTAGGTTTACTAGTCCTATAGTGATAATCTCCGGCTGAAAAAAACAATTTTATCAAAACTACAGTAAGCAGCCCATTAAGTAACAAGACTGGAATCAGGGTCTCAGATTACATAGCAAAAACCTAGACAGATTCCCTTTAATTTATAATTCACTATAGAAAAATGGGGCCACATTGTCAAATTGAACCAACCCCCATTAGACAATAAAACATCACAAAATTAATATGTAATAAGTGGGAGTCCAAATATGAAATCTGAACCTATCAGGAGGACGGAGGTCCCTTTTCATTCAATCACAATCTATAAAAAGGTAGAGACCATGGATTCAGTTTTCTCCACTGCAGTATAAGCAAGACCCTTACCAATCCTTTCAAGGCTGCGGTTATCTCAGTTGCTTGTGCACCTTTTTCTACCACACTTTTTCCTTCCACTTAACTTTCCATTAATATGCTTGGATACAGTGCTCTGAACAGCCAGCTTCTTTAGCAATGACCTTTTGTGGCTTACTCTCCTTGTGGAGTATGTCAATGACTGCCTTCAGGACATTGTCAAGTCAGCAGTCTTCCCCATGATTGTGGAGCCTACAGAAACAGACTAAGGACAGTCCCACACGTCCAGATAATTCCGGTACCGGAAAAATCGGTACCGGAATTATCCGTGCCCGTGCGTTTCTGTGGCACATCAGTGTGGCACACGTGTACCGACTGGGTACCACACGCACCGTGCAGGAGACAGCGCTAAAGTTTAGCGCGGTCCCCTGCATCTGGTGCTGAAGCCGCCATTCATATCTTCTCTGCAGCAGCGTTTGCTGTAGAGAAGATATGAATATTCCCTTTTTTTTTTTGTTTCTCGTGTTTCAAATAAAGATCCATGTCCCCACCCCCTGTGCGCCCGCCCGCTGTTATTAAAATATTCACCCGGCTCCCTCGCTGGCGCTGCTTCCTGTCCTGGCCGCACCTTCTACTGCATAAGCGGTCACGTGGGGCCGCTCATTTACAGTAATGAATATGCGGCTCCACCCCTATGGGCGCACAGGGGGTGGGAGGGGGGGTGGGGACATGGATCTTTATTTGAAACACGAGAAACAAAAATAAATATTCATATCTTCTCTACAGCAAACGCTGCTGCAGAGAAGATATGAATGGCGGCTTCAGCACCATGTGTGGGGGGACAGCGCTTACTGTAGCGCTGTCTCCTGCACGGCACACGGACAACGTCCTTGTGCGGTACGTGTTTTACACAGACCCATTGACTTTAATGGGTCCGTGTAATCCGTGCGCTCCCACGAACACTGACATGTCTCCGTGTTTGGCACACGGAGACACGGTCCGCAAAAAATCAATGACATCTGCACAGATGCATTGATTTCAATGTGTCTACGTGTGTCAGTGGCTCCGGTACGTGAGGAAACCTCACGTACCGGAGCCACTGACGTGTGAAACCGGCCTAAGGGACCTTTTTAAATGCTTAGGAAGCCTTTGCAGATGATTTTGTTAATTATTCTAATTTACTGAGATAATGACTTTTGGGTTTTCACTGGCTGTAAGCAATAATCATCAACATTAACAGAAATAAACACTTGAAATAGATCACTGTTTGTAATGACTATATACGAGTTTCACTTTTTTGCATTGAACAACTAAATTAAATTAACTTTTTAATGGCATTCAAATTTAATGAGAAACACCTGTATATGCAGCTCATCGCTTACTATCTTGACCACTGCAGCCAATCACTTGCCTTAGCAGCCTTGCGTCCCTACAGAAACTTGGGTAGACAACGTAATCAGCTCCATGTAAAGATAGAGACTGTCTGGGACCACCAGAGCAGCGAGGGGGTTTAAACAGATGCGTAATGTTTGTTTTCTTATTTTAAAGCATTCCCTCCCTTTACATAAAAAAAAAATAAAATGTACAGGTATATCCTGAACCACCCCATTAATTACTGGGCACAACAGCAAGATGTTGTACGTAATTATAGTTTTCATCTTTGGTTAATTACATCATCACGCCAAATTCATTGCTCCCTTGATAAAAAAAAAAAAATGATAATACCTTGAGCAAGCACTTGGGTTCTGATGGCAGGAACATCTTAGGCTACTTTCACACTAGAGTCGTACGACGCAATGCGTCGTGGCGACGTACCGACGCATGCTGTGAAAGCGCAGCACAACGGGGGCAGCGGATGCAGTTTTACAACGCATCCGCTGCCCCATTGTGAGCTCCAGGGAGGAGGGGGCGGAGTTCCGGCTGCGCATGCGCGGTCGGAAATGGCGGACACAACGCACCAAAAAAACGTTACATGCAACGTTTTTTGGTGCCGACGGTCTGCCACAACACGACGCAAGCGTCGCACGATGGTTGCTACGTGTCGCTAATACAAGCCTATGGAGAAAAAACGCACCCTGCAAACAACTTTGCAGGATGCGTTTTTTCTGCAAAACGACGCATTGTGACGTGCGTCGTACGACGCTAGTGTGAAAGTAGCCTTAATTTCATCACCTAATGGTTTTAAAGGGGTAAACAACCGTCCCCCCCACCATCATCAAAGGGAATAGATGTATATGAACGGTCTATATCAGCTGACATGCACTTATAAAGTAATGTGAGCCGTGGAAGTCTTGAGGGAAGACTAAAATAAATGTGGATTGGCTATTCACAGAAAATAGGTCAAAGAAATACCGTACTTTTTGGTGCTGTTCCATAGTCTACATCAGCAATACAGCAGGCAAATGCATCTTTTCAGTAGTGTGAACAAATTTTCATGGATTCTACTCACATTTAGGTTATAGAGACGTCTTTCTTGTAAGAGCAGATCTGTAGAATTTTCCTACACGTAGTCCAATAAACACGCACAATGCAGACACATAGCATGTCCATACAGCTACCCAGATGTAAAGGAACAACTCCCACCCCCACCCTCCTCCCTACCCCCAAACAGGCTCAAAGCAGAATATATACTGTGCAGTACTACAAAAATACATACTAGCAAAAATTACAGGTTCCAATGTAATAAATATAGCAATACTAATACTGTCCTGGATAAACACCTGAAATCCTGTATACAATACTTACCCTGCTGGTGGATTACACACTAGATGAACACACAGCCGCTGCCTATGTTATAGCGACGTATCCCCAGTACAGTGGGGTATAGTAGCGTGCAGAGAACGATTATAAGAACCAGATGAATCTGGAGCTCCAGGATGCAATAAAACTCTATCCGCACAGCAAATCTGTTCGCATGGCCGAGTGCAGGATGTGAGATGTACAGATAAGTTCGGTAGCCAAAACCTGCCCCGCTGAGGGCTCACAGCACAATGGGGGGCATGTGTCCACACCAGCGCCCCTAGGAATTGTAGCACCGTTCACAGTCTATTATAATCCAGTGCCTCAATCCCTGAGACCTTGATCTGCAGGGGGGTAAATATCAGCAGTAAAACATCTAAAAAAAAAAAAAAGTTGAGAATATGTTCTTCCAGTTCGTTTCACCAGTAAAGCCAAGAGATAAAACAGATTAAAAATCTACTTCATGAAATCTGGTCCAGGAGAAGGAGAGAGAATACCGTCTCTTATCTGTCATCGTCCGCGGCTCTTCTTATGATTAACAGGTCTGGCATGGTGTCATCGTTGTGGCGTGACGCACAAGTGACGTGGCACCATTCCAGCTAATCAATAGAAGAGCCGCTGACGTCAGCAGGGAAGAGGAGGACCTCACTCCCATTCTCGTGGCCACACACCACTGCTGCAAAAGGATTCCAGCCAACTCAAATCAGCAAGTGAATAAAAGTTACAAGAGCAAAATAGGTCTCCTATGTTAATAATGGCAATGTATCTTAGGCTACTTTCACACTAGTGTCGTGCACTGCACGTCGCAATGCAACGTTGCAGCGCACCGACGCATACTGTGGAAGCGCCGCACAACGGGGGCAGCGGATGCTGTTTCTCAACGCATCCGCTGCCCCATTGTGAGTTGCGGGGAGGAGGGGGCGGAGTTCCGGCCACAACGCAGCAAAAAATGTTACATGTAACGTTTTTTGCTGCCGACGGTCCGCCACAACACGACGCAACCGTCGCACGACGGTTGCGACGTGTGGCAAAGCGTCGCTAATGTAAGTCAATGGAGAAAAAACTCATCCTGCAAGCAATTTTGCAGGATGCGTTTTTTCTCCTAAACGACGCATTGCGACGTGCAGTGCACGACGCTAGTGTGAAAGTAGCCTAAGACTCAGACGCTATATGGTTCATCTGTATGGGATCAGGATTCACAGACCTGGATAGGCGAGCCTCATCCAAACGATACAAGTCTACTGCATGCAGACATTTTTTTCCAGGTGGACACTGGATCCATGTAATAGGACAGTTATCTGAACAGCGTCATTAGATAACATCGGACCAAGTGCTGTCAGTTTTTTCCTTGGACCACAACACGGATTTGTGAACATGGTCCAGCAGTGAAGAACGGACAGAATTAGGAAGCCATCGGTCTGATGTCAAATGTTTTCATGGACTTGTAGACGTCCACTGCACAATCAAAAATTTCTTTTTTTTTTTTTGCACTATCCCCAAATAAATTACAGACATGTGAACAATCCATAGGTAAAATAGGAGCGCGAGTGATCTGGAAACATAACAGAGCATGACAAATCGATGTGAATGAGATGCTGTGGCTATTTCTGCAGACTGTACTGGAGAACTCTGATGTTCTAGGATGGCAGGCGAGTGGATGAGATCTGAGGAACCTCTGCCAGATTCTGTGGCCAGTGTCCTCTGGGCATTAACCATCACAAGTTCTCTTGCACTGTTCCCGAGTCACTGGGCATTCAGCAGATCAGCTCCAATAATGCAAAGAGCATTTTACAGCAGATCACACTCGGATAAAAACGGTTTGGAGGTGTGGAGCTTATTTTGGGGGTTTTTTTTGTGTGAAATCTGCAAGAAAATCTGTAGCAGCTAGAAACAAGCTGTGCGCATGTGCTGCAGACTCATCTTTCGGATTTTCAGGGTAATTGTTTGCAGATTTACTGCTGACATTTTGAGTAGAAGATCCGGCGCATTTCGCCCTGCTGTAATAGGACTGGTGCCCGCCCGATGGCCACCACCAGCCGGTCCAGGCTAGCACTTCTGTGCGCTGGGGTCAGCATAAAGGGCAGCCTGCCTTCCTCCATAGTGACCGGTGCTCGCTGCCCGGCTTCTATTCTCCACAAGTCTCTGCCATTCACATAGAACAAAAAACCTTCCGCATCAATGTGAGCGAGATCTGGAAAAGTTACCATATACTTTTTTTTTGCTACTCAACATCCTGCCCTGTGTGGTGCATCACTAGGCTGACTGCACCCTGACCACAGTCACACTACAGCTGCCATCATCGGCAGGTCTACCCTGAAGACACCTCAGGTTTCCCCGAGACTCAGCATTTCTTATATATACAGGTATATGGCCCCTACCTGTGGTCCAGTCACTGCTCTGCCCCACGCTGCACATGCGCCTATAAGTAGGCGGGATGCACAAGTGCACACACGTCCGGTACCGCACCCGTCCCCCTCCAGCAGCGCTGCCTGCAGTGCAGACCCAGCTCTGAGCTCACCTCCCTCACACTGGGGCGGCAGCGTGCAGGGGCTTGTGTGGGTCACGTGTTCTCCTCAGTGATGGAGGCGGGCTGCAGCCTGTGCTGCTACTCATGTCCTCACCTCCCAGTACAGACGTAGCACATACGGGTCCTACAGTCTACCCCCTCATCTATTTTGGCGGGAGTCTTTGACCACGAGGCTGCCCATGCATGAAATCTCCATATGCTTCTGACAGGAGAAAAACAAAACACCTTCCTTGTAAAAAAAAACAAACCTAACCGAGCTTTTAAGGCTTGGTTCACAGGTACATCTGGGCTCCATCACGGCAGTGTCCATCTTTTTAAGCCACACACAAATACTTGCTAGCCTACACTTTTATGCACATCTAAAATGAAAACATGGACATGGCCTGGATGGAGCCCAAAGCGACCGCTCTGGCCATATAATAAATGGCTCTGAGGGGATTTCCATCAGAATCTGTTTTGTGGGGGGATACAGATGTAGTTCCCAGCATAAAGCACCACTAGACATGGCTGAACCTAGATAGATCGGTTTCCTGTCAAGCAGGGCCAGGGCAAGGTATTTTGGCACCCAAGTAAACAAATAAGTCAGAGTCTAAGGTAACAGGTCCCCTAACGCCACCCTCCTGCTCCGACGACCACTTCCACCAGAATTGCGATCTCACAAAAATATCACCAAAAGTAAAAAATGCGGTGGTTTTAGGGGTGAGGCTCAACAGAGAGTGTGTTTTCAAAAGGTAGAGTCATTATTTGCAGATCAGTTACACAATACAAGGGAAAAACAGCGACATCCCTGACGTCCTATATTTTAAATGTCAGATCCAAGGACGGTCATGGAAACTAATGAGCTCAACTATAATGGGGCAGTTTTGTTTTTAGATATCCAGCATTTGGCGGATAACCTAATGGAAACGAAAGACTCTATTATAGATAAAGGGATCCAGCTGATGGTTTTTACGTCATTTCTGCAACAAATACAGTTTGCAACAAAATTGATGGTGGTTCTGGTGCCGTATTCCTGTACTGATAGTGTTTCTGGTGCAATATTCCTGTACAGATAGTGGTCCTGGTAACATAGTAACATATTTATTAAGGTTAAAGGAAGACTTTAAGTCCATCTAGTTCTGGTAAAACTGAGGACTAAGAACACTACACGTGTTTGAAACGCGTCCAGTTATTCGAGACATTCCTTCCCCCTGTATGCACTGGTTTGTCAAGCAGCTTACTTTTTAAATTTGTCCAAATAAAGACTTTTGATTTTATTTCCTGAGCTGGATACCTTCATTTTCATGCACAGGTACCTGGCGTCAAGCAGAGACGTTTCCGTGCTCGGATAAAAATTCTCAAAGGCCGTGAGAATACGATCATAAGGGTGAGCTGAATTATTTCCTTTTTTCTATCAAGTTCAACCCATAGCCTAACCTAACATGCCCTAACATGTTGATCCAGAGGAAGGCAAAAAAAAACCATGTGGCAAAGGGTAAGCTCCACATTGGGGAAAAAAATTCCTTCCCGACTCCACATACGGCAATCAGACTAGTTCCCTGGATCAACGCCCTATCAAGGAATCTAGTATATATAACCTGTAACATTATACTTTTCAAGAAAGTTATCCTGTCCCCTCTTAAATTTTAGTAATGAATCACTCATTACAACATCATACGGCAGAGAGTTCTATAGTCTCACTGCTCTTACAGTAAAGAATCCGCATCTGTTATTATGCTTAAACCTTCTTTCCTCCAGACGTAGAGGATGCCCCCTTGTCCCTGTCTCAGGTCTATGATTAAAAAGATCATCGGAAAGGTCTTTGTACTATCCCCTCATATATTTATACATTAAAATAAGATCACCTCTTAGCTTTCCTTTTTCCAAACTAAATAGCCCCAAGTGTAATAACCTATCTTGGCATTGCAGTCCCCCCAGTCCTCTAATAACCTTGGTCGCTCATCTCTGCACCCGCTCTAGTTCAGCTATGTCTTTCTTATACACCGGAGACCAGAACTGTACACAGTATTCTAAGTGTGGTCTAACTAGTGACTTGTATAGAGGTAAAATTATGTTCTCTTCATGAGCATCTATGCCTCTTTTAATGCATCCCATTATTTTATTTGCCTTTGCAGCAGCTGCCTGACACTGGCCACTAAATATGAGTTTGTCATCCACCCATACTCCCAGGTCTTTTTCATTGACGGTTTTGCCCAGAATTTTAGAATTAAACACATAGTTATACATCTTATTACTTCTACCCAAGTGCATGACCTTACATTTATCCCCATTAAAGCTCATTTGCCATTTATCAGCCCAAGCTTCTAGTTTACATAAATCCTCCTGTAATATAAAATTGTCCTCCTCTGTATTGATTACCCTGCAGAGTTTAGTGTAAGCTGCAAATATTGAAATTCTACTCTGTATGCCCCCTACAAGGTCATTAATAAATATGTTAAAAAGAAGAGGGCCCAATACTGACCCCTGTGGTACCCCAGTGCTAACCGCGACCCAGTCCGAGTGTGCTCCATTAATAACCACCCTTTGTTTCCTATCCCTGAGTCAGCTCTTAACCCACTTACACATATTTTCCCCTATCCCCATTGTTCTCATTTTATGTATCAACCTTTTGTGTGGCACCGTATCAAAAGCTTTTGAAAACTTCATATACACTACGTCCACTGCGTTTCCTTGGTCCAGTCCGGAACTTACCTCTTCATAGAAATTGATCAGATTAGTCTGACAGGAATGGTCCCTAGTAAGCCCATGCTGATATTGTGTCATGAAGTTATTCCTCCTCAGATACTCCAGTATAGCATCCCTTAGAAAGCCCTCCAGGATTTTAGCCACAGTAGAGGTTAAGCTTACTGGCCTATAATTTCCAGGTTCAGTTTTTGTCCCCTTTTTTGAATATTGGCACCACATTTGCTATACACCAGTCCTGTGATACAGACCCTGTTATTATGAAGTCTTTAAAGATTAAAAATAATGGTCTATCAATGATTTGTCACGATTCACACCATGACCGTCACCCCCATGTCACAGATCTAGGTGACTTTAGGCCAACAGACGGCTATCACATGTGCAGGGGGCTTATCTTCGTTATCCCTCCACTCCACCATGTGATGAAAAAGCACACACACAAGGCTATTGACCTCTTAGTTTACAGCAGGGGCTTATTCTAGGTATCCCACTGCTCTTCAATATACCACGAACTGCAGGGATTTATATATATCCCGCTTACAGTTCCACTTAAAACTTGCAGCTCTCTGGCGCCCCCCCTTTCTCTCAGGTCAGATTAGGTACTGCAGCTGGGGTAATTAGTCGCCAGAAAGGCTGCCTGCTATGTACTGGCTATTGGGCACGCTGCAGCGACGCGATAAACTACTCCCGATCAGGCAGGAACAATAATTATCAACGCCGCAGTCGCTACAACAACACCCAGAGGCCTGCACACGGTAAGCTGCCACCAGCTTCGATTAAACGGGTCCGAAGCTAACCCAAAAACAGTAGCGTAATTCCCTTCAGGAGACTTAGGTTACGTTTTAGAGCATGAAGAACGACTCTAGTATTAAATATTATACTCAGTCAAAAGTTTCAGGCAGTGTTTATAAACGGTCATATAAAGACTTTACAATAAGAGACAATTGAAAATATGTACAAGGTAATTATAAAATAAAGGGATTAAATAAGAAAAGGTACAACTCACATGTTCTCAGTTCATATCAGGCAAAAAACCATGCTGCATGCACAGCCCAGATGTCCCAATGCATGGGGACTGGCAGTCAGGGCTTCCCAGGTAAAACTCAGACTCACATAGGCTCCAGCAGATAGACTGACTGCTGGGATCTGGCCAAAAACTTATAGCTGCAGCCTGTGACATCACAGAAAGGGGTTGGTTTACTCCGTCCCTCATACCTCCTCAGTTTAAACTAACTTTAACCTAAATTTCTCTAATGCTTGTAACTCCGCTACAGAACATGTCATGGTCATAACAAACCCAGCATTCATCTCGTATTAACATTGGCATTCTAATGAGATCAAATATGTCCTATGTGTGATGCGTAATTACAGAGAAATCCCTACTTTTTTACCTGATGGAGTTAGAAGCTTATGTTTACAGCGGTTAACAGATCCGTCGCTGGACATAAAGAATATGTATTTTCCTTTTTTCTAACCTAACTCATTTGCCCAATATCTTATCATATTGGAACAAAGGACTCTCATGGATTTCTGGAAACTTCTAGACAATTCTGCTAGAGGGAGATTTGAGCCTAGTCGTAAATACCTTTCGGCAATAAAACCCTCTTCCCCGATACATTCCAACACAAAGAGAGCCACAGAAAGAAGGGGGGGGGGGGTTTAGCCCCCAGCATGAGCTGAAGGACAAAGCTACAACATCATATTATATTTCATACAATATCGTGACAGTAAACCCATGCTGATATTGTGTCATGAAGTTATTCCTCCTCAGATACTCCAGTATAGCATCCCTTAGAATGCCCTCCAGGATTTTAGCCACAGTAGAGGTTAAGCTTTCTGGCCTATAATTTCCAGGTTCAGTTTTTGTCCCCTTTTTTTGAATATTGGCACCACATTTGCTATACGCCAGTCCTGTGATACAGACCCTGTTATTATGAAGTCTTTAAAGATTAAAAATAATGGTCTATCAATGACTGTACTTAATTCCTGCAGTACTCAGGGGTGTATCCCATTCGGGCCCGGAGATTTTTCAATTTTAGTGATTTTTAGACGCCGACGTACTTCCTGCTGGGTTAAGCAGGTGACATTTAATGGAAAATTTTTATCACTAGTCATTTTGCCTGCCATGGGATTTTCTTGTGTAAATATGGATGAAAAAAGTCATTTAGCATATTGGCTTTTTCCTCATCCTCATCCACCACTTAACCCAGACCATTTTTAAGGGGGCCAACACTATCATTTTTTAGTTTCTTACTATTTACGTAGTTAAAGATTATTTTGGGATTATTTTTACTCTCTCTGGCAATGAGTCTCTCTGTCTGAATTTTTGCTGCCTTGATTTGCTTTTTACAGAATTTATTTAATTTTCTGTATTTAATTCCTCATCACTACCTACTTCCTTTAATTCTCTAAATGCTTTCTTTTTGTCACTTATTGTGCCCCTTACAGCTCTATTTAGCCATATTGGTTTCCTCCTATTTCTAGTATGTTTATTCCCATACGGTATGTACTGTGCACAGATCCTATCCAGGATGCTAATAAACGTCTCCCATTTTCTTTGTGTATTTTTATGTCTCAGGATATCGTCCCAGTTAATTGCACCAAGATCATCTCTCATCCATTGGAAATTTGCCCTCCTGAAGTTTAGTGTCCTTGTAACCCCTCTAGTACACATCTTATTAAAGGATACATGAAAACTTATTATTTTGTGATCACTATTCCCCAAATGACCCCCAACCCTTATATTTGATATGCGGTCTGGCCTGTTGGTTAATATTAGGTCTAGCAGTGCCCCCCTTCTTGTTGGGTCCTGAACCAATTGTGAAAGGTAATTGTCTCTCAAAGTTGTCAAAAACCGATTACCTTTGCTGGAACTTCAGGTTTATGTTCCCCAATCTATTTCAGGGTAGTTGAAGTCCCCCATAATAATGACTTCTCCTTGAGTCGCAGCTTCATCTATTTGCTTTACGAGGATATTCTCCGTTGCTTCCATTATTTTTGGAGACTTCTAACTAACCCCTATCAGTAATATATTATTTTTTCCTCCTCAACTTATCTCCACCCACAGGGACTCTACATTTTCATTAGATTCACCTATATTATCACGCAGGATGGGTTTTAAGGATGATTTTACATACAGACACACACCTCCCCCTCGCTTATCTGTTCGGTCATTTCTGAACAGACTATAGGCCTTTGTAATTAAAAGAGCCACCTTGTGCAGCAGTAATGCTGCATTCTGACAAGGTGGCTCTTTTAGTTCGGGTCCCTGGCAAGAATCGCTTTTGAAATTTGTCCCTCATACCGTGAAATCGCCACGGGGCAGGTCTATCCCTCCTAATCCAGATGCTTCATAGCCGTCAATTATGGCCTCTGCGCGCCGCCTCCTCTTCCTTCAGTAGCGTCCCCGGCGCCTGCGCAGTTTTTTTTTTTTTTTTTTTCGGGCATGCGCAGTTGCGCTGCCCTTCGAACTTACAGCGCAGGCGCCGGAGACGCTAATGAAGGAAGAAGAGGCGGTGCCCGGCGCGCAGAGGCCATGATTGACGGCTGTGAGGCGTCTGGATTAGGGGGAAAGACCTACCCCCGTGGCAATTTCAGGTATGAGGGACAAATTTCAAAAGCGATTCTTTCAGCAGTGCCAGGGACCCGAACTAAAAGAGCCACCTTGTCAGAATGCAGCATTGCTGCTGCACAAGGTGGCTCTTTTAGTTACAAACGCCTGGGGAGGGGGGGGTGACAGGTTCCCTTTAACAGCGCAGTCATGGCTCTCGTCCAGCCATGTTTCAGATATCCCCACCATGTCATAATTATGCCCAACAAAATTAATTCTAATTCGTCCATTTTGTTTGCGAGGCTTCTGGTATTAGTATACATGCACTTTATGTATCTCTCTGTACCTCTATTCTTTCTTAATTTATTAACTGTTCTAACCCCACCCTCCATGCCACCGCCACACCCAACTTCTTTATTTGTGCCTAGGCCACTATCTGCACTATCTTCCCCTCTTATGTAATGAATACCCTCCCCCCAATCCCTAGTTTAAACACTCCTCCAACCTTCTAGCCATTTTCTCCCCCAACTCAGCTGCACCTTCCCCATTGAGGTGTAGCCCATCCCTAGCGTAGAACCTGTAGTCAACTGAGAAGTCAGCCCAGTTCTGCAGGAACCCAAACCTCTCCTTCCTACACCAATTCTTGAGCCACTTATTAACCTCCCTAATCTCCCGTTGCCTCTCTGGAGTGGCACGTGGTACAGGCAGTATTTCGGAAAATACCACGTTGGAGGTCCTTGCTTTAAGCTTGCAGCCTAATTCCCTGGAATAATCTTTAAGGACCTTCCACCTACCTTTAACTTTGTCATTTGTGCCAATGTGCACCATGACCGCTGGGTCCTCACCAGCCCCTCTCAGTAATCTGTCAACCCGATCAGCGATGTATCGGACTCGAGCGCCAGGTAGGCAGCACACCGTTCGACGATCCCCGTCTTTGTGACAGATTGCCCTATCTGTTTAATTGAGTCCCCCACTACCAGCAACTGTCTGACCTGCCCTGCTCTCCTTTTCCCTCCTTACTGTAGCAGTCACTCCTCCGGCTTTCAGAGGACATGCCTTGCTGCAGCAGTGCTACTCCTGTACTGGCACCCCCCTCATCCGCCAACTTAGCAAACTTATTGGGGTGTGCCAGATCAGGACTAGCCTCCCTGGCACCCTTCCCTCTACCCGGCCTTCTGTCACCCAGCTTGCTGCTCCACTGTCCTGCAGCTCCATCCTACCATCCCACATCTATCCCATTGAGCACCTGCTCAGTCAGCAGAAGACGCCTTTCCATATTGTCAATGGATCTCAGTGTTGCCAGCTGCACATTTAGATTCAGAATCTGGGCTTCTGAATGCACAACATGCTCACACACTGGCGGACACGGACAGAAAAGGGCCCCTGTGCAAGAACAATATACGGGCCCTTTCGAGACCAAGAGCCCCTAAAAATGCAAAATTACTCTTGCTTTGGAGGTAGAAATGGGCCCCCTTACCTCTTGGGTCCCTGTGCGGCTGCACAGGTTGCACCAATGATATGTCCGCCCCTGTGCTCACATCTCGCACATCAGTATGGACCCTCGACCGGCTGATCAAGGACTGCATACATGTGGCAAGATGTACACTGGATGGCTTTAACAATAGTGGAGCACATTTCCTAATGGGGATTGCACCAGACTGAACCGTTAAAGAAAATAAATATAAAGTATTAATAAAATACAGACAGCAATTCAGTAATTCCTGCCTTGGAAACTCCCTGAATCCAAAGTCACTGAATCACAAGTCACACACTTCCCACCATTCACACTTATGCTCCGGTCACACTCAGCTCGTTCACACTCGCTAAACAGAAGATTAAGGCTAAGTGCACACGTTGCAGAATTGCCACGGAAATTTCCGCGGCAATTCTGCGCCTCCTGCCGCGGGAATATCGCATGCGGAATTGGCATGCATATTCCCGCAGAAAACTAGCGTTTTGCACGCATAATTAGCTTGCAGAATGCTAGCGTTTTCCAAGCGATCTGTAGCATCGCTTGGAAAACTGATTGACAGGCTGGTCACACTTGTCAAACAGTGTTTGACAAGTGTGACCAACTTTTTACTATTGATGCAGCCTATGCCGCATCAATAGTAAAAGATAGAATGTTAAAAATAGTAAAAAAAAATTAAAAATGGTTATACTCACCTACCGCAAACAGCCGATCTCCTCAGCGGCTTCCGTTCCTATAGATGGTGTGTGTGCAGGACCTTCGATGACGTCGCGGTCACGTAACCGTGACGTCATCACGGTCATGTGACCGCGACGTCATCGCAGGTCCTTCACACGCCATCTACAGGAACAGAAGCGTCCGTGTGCAGCGCTGAGGGGCAGGAAGACTCCGGGGGCCATCAGAGGGTGAGTATATCACGATTTTTTTATTTTAATTCTTTTTTAACAATTATATGGTGCCCAGTCCGTGGAGGAGAGTCTCCTCTCCTCCACCCTGGGTACCAACCGCACATGATCTGCTTACTTCCCACATGGTGGGCATAGCCCCATGCGGGAAATAAGCAGATCAATGCTTTCCTAGGTGTGCGGAATCCCCGCGATTCCGCAAATTTAATGAACATGTTGCGTTTTTTTTTTTCTGGAATGCGAATCCGCTCAGGAAAAAAATGCAGCATGTGCACAAAAAATGCGGATTGCATTCTATTAAATAGGATGCTTAACCCCTCTGTGACCTTAGATGTACTATCCCGTCGAGGTGCCCTGGGCTTATCTGACCCTGGACGGGATAGTACGTCATAGCCGATCGGCCGCGCTCACGGGGGAAGCGCGGCCGATCGCGGCCGGGTGTCAGCTGCTTATCGCAGCTGACATCCGGCACTATGTGCCAGGAGCGGTCACGGACCGCCCCCGGCACATTAACCCCTGGCACACCGCGATCAAAGATGATCGCGATGTGCCGGCGGTGCAGGGAAGCACCGCGCAGGGAGGGGGCTCCCTGCGGGCTTCCCTGAGACCCCCGGAGCAACGCGATGTGATCGCGTTGCTGCGAGGGTCTCACCTCCCTCCCTGCTCAGTCCAGCCCCGGATCCAAGATGGCCGCGGATCCGGGTCCTGCAGGGAGGGAGGTGGCTTCACAGAGCCTGCTCAGAGCAGGCACTGTGAAGGCTGCAGCGCTGCATGTCAGATCAGTGATCTGACAGAGTGCTGTGCAAACTGTCAGATCACTGATTTGTGATGTCCCCCCCTGGGACAAAGTAAAAAAGTAAAAAAAAAATTTTCCAAATGTGTAAAAAAAATAAAAAAAAATATTCCAAAATAATGAAAAAAAAAAAAAATATTATTCCCATAAATACATTTCTTCATCTAAATAAAAAAAAAAACCAATAAAAGTACACACATTTAGTATCGCCGCGTCCGTAACGACCCGACCTATAAAACTGTCCCACTAGTTAACCCCTTCAGTAAACACCGTAAGAAAAAAAAAAAAAAAAACGAGGCAAAAAACAACGCTTTATTATCATACCGCCGAACAAAAAGTGGAATAACACGCGATCAAAAGGACAGATATAAATAACCATGGTACCGCTGAAAGCGTCATATTGTCCCGCAAAAAAAGAGCCGCCATACAGCATCATCAGCAAAAAAATAAAAAAGTTATAGTCCTGAGAATAAAGCGATGCAAAAATAATTATTTTTTCTGTAAAATAGTTTTTATCGTATAAAAGCACCAAATCATAAAAAAATGATATAAATGAGGTATCGCTGTAATCGTACTGACCCGAAGAATAAAACTGATTTATCAATTTTACCAAACGCGGAACGGTATAAACGCCTCCCCCAATAGAAATTCATGAATAGCTGGCTTTTGGTCATTCTTCCTCACAAAAATCGGAATAAAAAGCGATAAAAAAAGTCACGTGCCCAAAAATGTTTTCAATAAAAACGTCAACTCGTCCCGCAAAAAACAAGACCTCACATGATTCTGTGAACCAAAATATGGAAAAATTATAGCTCTCAAAATGTGGTATTGCAAAAAATATTTTTTGCAATAAAAAGGGTCTTTCAGTGTGTGACGGCTGCCAATCATAAAAATCCGCTAAAAAACTCGCAAAAAAAGTAAATCAAACCCCCCTTCATCACCCCCTTAGTTAGGGAAAAATAAAAAAAAATGTATTTATTTCCATTTTCCCATTAGGACTAGGGTTAGGGCTAGGGTTAGGGCTAGGGCTAGGGTTAGGGCTAGGGTTAGGGCTAGGGTTAGGGCTAGGGCTAGAGTTAGGGCTAGGGTTAGGGCTAGGGTTAGGGCTAGGGCTAGGGTTAGGGCTAGGGTTAGGGCTAGGGTTAGGGCTAGGGTTAGGGCTAGGGTTAGGGTTAGGGCTAGGGTAAGGGTTAGGGTTGGGGCTACAGTTAGGGTTGGGGCTAAAGTTAGGGTTAGGGTTTAGATTACATTTACAGTTGGGAATAGGGTTGGGATTAGGGTTAGGGGTGTGTCAGGGTTAGAGGTGTGGTTAGGGTTACCGTTCGAATTAGGGTTAGGGGTGTGTTTAGATTAGGGTTTCAGTTATAATTGGGGGGTTTCCACTGTTTCGGCACATCAGGGGCTCTCCAAACACGACATGGCGTCCGATCTCAATTCCAGCCAATTCTGCGTTGAAAAAGTAAAACAGTGCTCCTTCCCTTCCGAGCTCTCCTGTGTGCCCAAACAGGGGTTTACCCCAACATATGGGGTATCAGCGTACTCAGGACAAATTGGACAACAACTTTTGTGGACCAATTTCTCCTGTTACCCTTGGGAAAATACAAAACTGGGGGCTAAAAAATAATTTTTGTGGGAAAACAAAAAGATTTTTTATTTTCACGGCTCTGCGTTATAAACTGTAGTGAAACACTTGGGGGTTCAAAGTTCTCACAACACATCTAGATAAGTTCATTGAGGGGTCTAGTTTCCAATATGGGGTCACTTGTGGGGGGTTTCTACTGTTTAGGTACATTAGGGGCTCTGCAAACGCAATGTGTCGCCTGCAGACCAATCCATCTAAGTCTGCATTCCAAATGATGCTCCTTCCCTTCCGAGCCCTCCCATGCGCCCAAACGGTGGTTCCCCCCCACATATCGGGTATCAGCGTACTCAGGACAAATTGGACAACAACATTTAGGGTCCAATTTCTCCTGCTAACCTTGGAAAAATACAAAACTGGGGGCTAAAATATAATTTTTGTGGAAAAAAAAATATTTTTTATTTGCATGGCTCTGCGTTATAAACTGTAGTGAAATACTTGGGGGTTCAAAGCTCTCACAACACATCAAGATGAGTTCCTTAGGGGGTCTACTTTCCAAAATGGTGTCACTTGTGGGGGGTTTCTACTGTTTAGGTACATTAGGGGCTCTGCAAACGCAATGTGACGCCTGCAGACCATTCCATCTAAGTCTGCATTCCAAATGGCGCTCCTTCCCTTCCGAACCCTCCCATGCGCCCAAACGGTGGTTCCCCCCCACATATGGGGTATCAGCGTACTCAGGACAAATTGGACAACAACTTTTGGGGTCCAATTTCTCCTGTTACCCTAGGGAAAATACAAAACTGGGGGCTAAAAAATAATTTTTGTGGGAAAAAAATTTTGTTTTATTTTTATGGCTCTGCATTATAAACTTCTGTGAAGCCCTTGGTGGGTCAAAGTGCTCACCACACATCCAGATAAGTTCCTTAGGGGGTCTACTTTCCAAAATGGTGTCACTTGTGGGGGGTTTCAATGTTTAGGCACATCAGTGGCTCTCCAAACGCAACATGGCGTCCCATCTCAATTTCTGTCAATTTTGCATTGAAAAGTCAAACTGCGCTCCTTCCCTTCCGAGCTCTCCCATGCGCCCAAACAGTGGTTTACTGCCACATATGGGGTATCAGCGTACTCAGGACAAATTGGACAACAACTTTTGAGGTCCAATTTCTTCTCTTACCCTTGGAAAAATAAAAAATTGGGGGCAAAAATATAATTTTTGTGAAAAAATATGATTTTTTATTTTTACGGTTCTGCATTATAAACTTCTGTGAAGCACTTGGTGGGTCAAAGTGCTCACCACACATCCAGATAAGTTCCTTAGGGGGTCTACTTTCCAAAATGGTGTCACTTGTGGGGGGTTTCAATGTTTAGGCACATCAGTGGCTCTCCAAACGCAACATGGCGTCCCATCTCAATTTCTGTCAATTTTGCATTGAAAAGTCAAACTGCGCTCCTTCCCCTCCGAGCTCTCCCATGCGCCCAAACAGTGGTTTACTGCCACATATGGGGTATCAGCGTACTCAGGACAAATTGGACAACAACTTTTTGGGTCCAATTTCTCCTGTTACCCGTGGTAAAATAAAACAAATTGGAGCTGAAGTAAATTTTTTGTGTAAAAAAGTAAAATGTTCATTTTTATTTAAACATTCCAAAAATTCCTATTAAACACCTGAAGGGTTAATAAACTTCTTGAATGTGGTTTTGAGCACCTTGAGGGGTGCAGTTTTTAGAATGGTGTCACACTTGGGCATTTTCTATCATATAGACCCCTCAAAATGACTTCAAATGAGACGTGGTCCCTAAAAAAAAATGGTGTTGTAAAAATGAGAAATTGCTGGTCAACTTTTAACCCTTATAACTCCCTAACAAAAAAAAAAATTGGTTCCAAAATTATGCTGATGTAAAGGAGACATGTGGGAAATGTTACTTATTAAGTATTTTGTGTGACATATCTCTGTGATTTAATTGCATAAAAATTCAAAGTTTGAAAATTGCGAAATTTTCAAATTTTTCGCCAAATTTCCGTTTTTTTCACAAATAAACGCAGGTACTATCAAAGAAATTTTACCACTATCATGAAGTACAATATGTCACGAGAAAACAATGTCAGAATCACCAGGATCCGTTGAAGCGTTTCGGAGTTATAACCTCATAAAGGGACAGTGGTCAGAATTGTAAAAATTGGCCTGGTCATTAACGTGCAAACCACCCTTGGGGGTAAAGGGGTTAATGTGAGTGTTTTTTCGCGGTTTTAGGCCGGCTTCACACTCGGCGTATGAAATTACGGTCCGTATATTACGGCCGTAATACGCTGAAATGTCCCAAAAATAGTGGTCCGTAGCTCCTCCGTAGGCAGGGTGTGTCAGCGTTTTTTGCGCATGGCATCCTCCGTATGTAATCCGTATGGCATCCGTACTGCGTGGTTTTCTCGCAGGCTTGCAAAACCAACATACCGCTATAGAAATGATCCATGTGTCCCAAAAAGAAAAAAAAAAATAAATATATATATATATATATATATATACAGTGGGGCAAAAAAGTATTTAGTCAGTCAGCAATAGTGCAAGTTCCACCACTTAAAAAGATGAGAGGCGTCTGTAATTTACATCATAGGTAGACCTCAACTATGGGAGACAAACTGAGAAAAAAAAATCCAGAAAATCACATTGTCTGTTTTTTTATCATTTTTTTTGCATATTATGGTGGAAAATAAGTATTTGGTCAGAAACAAACAATCAAGATTTCTGGCTCTCACAGACCTGTAACTTCTTCTTTAAGAGTCTCCTCTTTCCTCCACTCATTACCTGTAGTAATGGCACCTGTTTAAACTTGTTATCAGTATAAAAAGAAACCTGTGCACACCCTCAAACAGTCTGACTCCAAACTCCACTATGGTGAAGACCAAAGAGCTGTCAAAGGACACCAGAAACAAAATTGTAGCCCAGCACCAGGCTGGGAAGACTGAATCTGCAATTGCCAACCAGCTTGGAGTGAAGAAATCAACAGTGAGAGCAATAATTAGAAAATGGAAGACATACAAGACCACTGATAATCTCCCTCGATCTGGGGCTCCACGCAAAATCCCACCCTGTGGGGTCAGAATGATCACAAGAACGGTGAGCAAAAATCCCAGAACCACGCGGGGGGACCTAGTGAATGAACTGCAGAGAGCTGGGACCAATGTAACAAGGCCTACCATAAGTAACACACTACGCCACCATGGACTTAGATCCTGCAGTGCCAGACGTGTCCCACTGCTTAAGCCAGTACATGTCCGGGCCCGTCTGAAGTTTGCTAGAGAGCATTTGGATGATCCAGAGGAGTTTTGAGAGAATGTCCTATGGTCTGATGAAACCAAACTGGAACTGTTTGGTAGAAACACAACTTGTCGTGTTTGGAGGAAAAAGAATACTGAGTTGCATCCATCAAACACCATACCTACTGTAAAGCATGGTGGTGGAAACATCATGCTTTGGGGCTGTTTCTCTGCAAAGGGGCCAGGACGACTGATCTGGGTACATGAAAGAATGAATGGGGCCATGTATCGTGAGATTTTGAGTGCAAACCTCCTTCCATCAGCAAGGGCATTGAAGATGAAACGTGGCTGGGTCTTTCAACATGACAATGATCCAAAGCACACCGCCAGGGCAACGAAGGAGTTGCTTCGTAAGAAGCATTTCAAGGTCCTGGAGTGGCCTAGCCAGTCTCCAGATCTCAACCCTATAGAAAACCTTTGGAGGGAGTTGAAAGTCCGTGTTGCCAAGCGAAAAGCCAAAAACATCACTGCTCTAGAGGAGATCTGCATGGAGGAATGGGCCAACATACCAACAACAGTGTGTGGCAACCTTATGAAGACTTACAGAAAACGTTTGACCTCTGTCATTGCCAACAAAGGATATATTACAAAGTATTGAGATGAAATTTTGTTTCTGACCAAATACTTATTTTCCACCATAATATGCAAATAAAATGTTAAAAAAACAGACAATGTGATTTTCTGGATTTTTTTTTCTCAGTTTGTCTCCCATAGTTGAGGTCTACCTATGATGTAAATTACAGACGCCTCTCATCTTTTTAAGTGGTGGAACTTGCACTATTGCTGACTGACTAAATACTTTTTTGCCCCACTGTATATATATATATGTCATTAGACACATATATGTATATATATTAATATTTTTTCCAGCGCTATACAGCTTGAAAGCCGGTAATTCAATTACCGGCTTTTTCTTTCTCCTTCCTAAAACCCGACATGATTTGAGACATGGTTTACATACAGTAAACCATGTCTTCTCTCCATTTTTTTTTGCAGATTCCACACTACTAATGTCAGTAGAGTGTATCTGCAAAATTTGGCCGTTCTAGCTCTTAAAATAAAGGGTTAAATGGCGGAAAAAATTGGCGTGGGCTCCCGCGCAATTTTCTCCGCCAGAGTAGTAAAGCCAGTGACTGAGGGCAGATATTAATAGCCTGGAGAGGGTCCATGGTTATTGGCCCCCCCCCTGGCTAAAAATATCTGCCCCCAGCCACCCCAGAAAAGGCACATCTGGAAGATGCGCCTATTCTGGCACTTGGCCACTCTCTTCCCATTCCCGTGTAGCGGTGGGATATGGGGTAATGAAGGGTTAATGCCACCTTGCTATTGTAAGGTGAAATTAAGCCTAATTAATAATGGAGAGGCGTCAATTATGACACCTATCCATTATTAATCCAATTGTAGTAAAGGGTTAAATAAAACACAAACACATTATTTAAAATTATTTTAATGAAATAAAAACAATGGTTGTTGGAGTATTTTATTCTACGCCCAATCCAGTCACTGAAGACCCTCGTTCTGTGAAAGAAAAAACATAATAAACCAACAATATACTTACCCTCCGCAGATCTGTAACGTCCAACGATGTAAATCCTTCTGAAGGGGTTAAAACCTTTTGCAGCAAGGAGCTTTGCTAATGCAATGCTACTCCTCGCTGCAAAACCCCGGGGAATGAGTCTAAATATAGATCAATGAGCTATATTTAGCTTCATTTGCGGTGAGGCGCCTCTGCTGGATGTTCATAGATCGTGGGAACTTACCGTATTTTTCGGACTAAAAGACGCACTTTTTCCCCCCAAAAAAAGGGGGGAAAATGGGGGGTGCGTCTAATAGTCGCAATGCAGGCTTACCTAGGTGGCAGAGGTGCGGTGGCAGAGGTCCGGTGGCAGAGGTGCGGTTGCGGGGGTGTGGCGGCAGAGGAGGCGCAGTAAGCGGGGTCCCTTTCCCCGGTATGGTGATGCAGCAGGCCCGGTATGCAGCAGAGCCGGGTGAATCCTCTTGTTATCGGTGGTGGCGGCCATTTTCCGGAGGCCGCGCGTGCGCAGATGGAGCGCTCTGCTTCCCGGGGCTTCAGGAAAATGGCCGCCGCGATCTCCATCTGCGCACGCGCGGCCTCCCGCGGCCATTTTCCTGAAGCCCCGGGAGCAGAGCGCTTCATCTGCACACGCGCGGCCTCAGGAAGATGGCCGCGCCCACCGATAACAAGAGGATTCACCCGGCTCTGCTGCATACCGGGCCTGCTGCATCACCATACCGGGGAAAGGGACCCCGCTTCCTGCGCCTCCTCTGCTGCCACACCCCCGCCACCGCACCTCTGCCACCGGACCTCTGCCACCTAGGTAAGCCTGCATGGTACGCCAGGGACCCCTCTCACGCCATACCTCTCACTGCACCTCCTGATCCCAGCACCTCCTGATCCCAGCACCTCCTGATCCCAGCACCTCCTGATCCCAGCACCTTCTTATCCCAGCACCTCCTGATCCCAGCACCTCCTGATCCCAGCACCTTCTCATCCCAGCACCTCCTGATCCCAGCACCTCCTGATCCCAGCACCTCCTGATCCCAGCACCTTCTCATCCCAGCACCTTCTCATCCCAGCACCTTCTAATCCCAGCACCTCCTCATCCCAGCATCACCCCACCTTGCCTCCTGTGACCCTGCTCTGCCACCGCCATAAGATACTGTAAATTCGGACAATAAGACGGACCCCCATGTTATAAAAAAATCTTTTTTTCTGCAATTTTCACCCCAAATTTGGGGTGCGTCTTATGGTCCGGTGCGTCTTATAGTCCGAAAAATACGGTACCTAGAAAGCCTGGGAGCTTTCTAGGAAAGTTCCCACGATCTATGAACAGCCAGCAGAGGGCGCCTCACCGCAAATGAAGCTAAATATAGCTCATTGATCTATATTTAGACTCATTCCCCGGGGTTTTGCAGCGAGGAGTAGCATTGCATTAGCAAAGCTCCTTGCTGCAAAAGGTTTTAACCCCTTCAGAAGGATTTACATCGTTGGACGTTACAGATCTGCGGAGGGTAAGTATATTGTTGGTTTATTATGTTTTTTCTTTCACAGAACGAGGGTCTTCAGTGACTGGATTGGGCGTAGAATAAAATACTCCAACAACCATTGTTTTTATTTCATTAAAATAATTTTAAATAATGTGTTTGTGTTTTATTTAACCCTTTACTACAATTGGATTAATAATGGATAGGTGTCATAATTGACGCCTCTCCATTATTAATTAGGCTTAATGTCACCTTACAATAGCAAGGTGGCATTAACCCTTCATTACCCCATATCCCACCGCTACACGGGAATGGGAAGAGAGTGGCCAAGTGCCAGAATAGGCGCATCTTCCAGATGTGCCTTTTCTGGGGTGGCTGGGGGCAGATATTTGTAGCCAGGGGGGGGGGGGGCAATAACCATGGACCCTCTCCAGGCTATTAATATCTGCCCTCAGTCACTGGCTTTACTACTCTGGCGGAGAAAATTGCGCGGGAGCCCACGCCAATTTTTTCCGCCATTTAACCCTTTATTTTAAGAGCTAGAACAGCCAAATTTTGCAGATACACACTACTGACATTAGTAGTGTGGAATCTGCAAAAAAAATGGAGAGAAGACATGGTTTACTGTATGTAAACCATGTCTCAAATCATGTCGGGTTTTAGGAAGGAGAAAGAAAAAGCCGGTAATTGAATTACCGGCTTTCAAGCTGTATAGCGCTGGAATAAATATTAATATATATACATATATGTGTCTCACTGACATTATATATATATATATATATATATATATATATATATACCTATTCTATGTGTACACATTTATTCTACCTATTCTACTGTAAGCTGTCAGTGTGATTTTACTGTACACCGCACTGAATTACCGGCTTTTCTCTCTAACAGCGCTGCGTATTCCTCGCAAGTCACACTGCTTGTCCGTGTGTAATCCGTATTTTTCACGCTTCCATAGACTTTCATTGGCGTATTTCTTGCGCAGTACGGTGACAAACGCAGCATGCTGCGATTTTGTACGGCTGTAGAAAGCCGTATAATACTGATCAGTAAAATACGGCAGATAGGAGCAGGGGCATAGAGAATAATTGTGCCGTATTTTTTGCGAGTTTTACGGACGTAGTTTCTGCGCTCTTACGTCCGTAAAACTCGCAAGTGTGAAGCCGGCCTTATAGCGTTTTTATAACGAAAAACCGCACAAAAAAAACGCAAAAAATCTGCTATGTGTGCACACAGCCTTAAAGAGATTTTTTTTCTCTCCCCTCAGCAGCATTCCACCCTGCTGTTCAACGCACTTCTAAAAAAGTATGAAAATCAAAAGAAGCACATAGATCCCTAAAATATAACTTTTAATATATAAAGTTAAAAAGTATTCCAAAATTGGAGACAAGTAGCAAAATTTAAATATATAGATACCATAGGGAATAATATAGATCTCAATAATGTGTCCTGTTGGGCCCTATAAATATACTAGAATGACCCCTGCCTAACAGTGGAGGTTGGCACACTAAGTTTCAGCGGAGGGCGCCCCCACTTCTGGGCTGCTCACCCTCCTGTCCCTATGAATCCCGATGGGTCTCAATGAGCAGATGTCCTTCACAAGCTTCATCTAGAGCCATTTAATGTCCTTAGAGGCAAGGTATCTTTGTTCCTTTTTTATGTTTTTGTTCATATATGTTTTGTTTTAGTGGCCCATTTAGGGCTGTATCTATTCACTCACCTTTATAAATAGGGCTGTATATGCCCAGATTATAAAATACCTTTTGGACACAATATCTGTGTACTAGCATCTCTGGTCACTGATGGTCGGTTTTGGTTATATATCACCGTATTTACGGTATCTGACTGATGTTGGAACACAGTAGCGGTCCACGCCCTTTATTTTTGTCACCTACAGCTCGTCCGTAGTTACTGCTGAATATCGTCATATTTACCTTAGGCGGTGAAGCGCTTTTGCGTTCCATGCCATGTCACTTCGGGCTGTGGGACGAGAGATTGTGCGCCGGCTGGTGAAACATACATGCGTTCCACACGATGTAGTTCCGGCTGCGGACGTGTTCTGCGCAGTTTCCGGTGTATAGTGAGCGCATACACCTTTTCACTTCCGGAATAGGATACCGAAAGGCACGACCTTTGACATCTATAGTAAGGTATATAAGGACGGGGTGAGTGGAGTGGAGTCCAGCCCTATTCTATCTTGATGGCCAGCATTCCCTGATGAACCCCCGCTATTCCCACGGGGGAAGAAACGCGTCGGATATTGTCTGGGATGTCGTTCGTAGGGTGGCTGATCGGTGACTCAGTGTGACAGCGACCCTTTACATCATAGCTCAGATGAGTATATGGCTATTGTGCATGATATGCGGCATAAGTTGATGAATACTACCAGCATCAACTGTGTACACTGTTACCATGTTTTAACCCTATTAAGGGGAGTATCGGACACATGAAGTGTCGATTGACGGTGGTCCCTGGTACTATTATGTTTGAGGGTGACCTTCTATTGATTGTACTTATGTGGAGTCTGACCGGTGGTCCAATGTGGATAGCAAACTTTGTTCTTTACCATCAATCTTGCCTTGCGCAGGTGTGTACTATGGAGGACAGAGAATGAACATCAATCCAATATTGCGGCCAGCATGCAGCCAGCGGGTAAGGAAAGGGTGAATCAAACACCCGAAAACTCCGCCTCCATGGCTGAAGATTGTTCCCTCCAAATTCAGGTGACAGTGTCCCTTTAATGGGATCACAGCGGATTCTTTTTGTGAGGTAAAACATTTCACTGCATGTTTTTAAAAAATGTTTTACTTCGAAGAAATAATCAGCTGTGATCCTCTGCTGTAAGTCTGCTGTATGTCTCTTTTGCGGTTTAAAAACATGAAGAGGTCTGTGGCGGACATCATATATAGTATGGTTACATACTTTGTTTTATATGATGTCCGCCACAGACCTCTATATGCAATATAATGTCTTCCATATAATATGATGCCCCCCACAGCCCCTCTTATAGTGTCGACAGTCAGCTGCTCTTGTAATGTCCACACAACCAGCTCCCACATATCGTCCCATCTAGCCCCCTCAATATCACACAGTCAGCCCCTCAATGTTTACACAGCCAGCTCCTTTGTTACAGCCCCCATTTATTGGCAGAAGTAAGATGAGAAAAGAAAAACGTTATAGTCAACTAATCCAGGCTTCCCATCCTCTTCCGAATCCTTTTTTCTGAAGTACCACAGTGAGTGCTGGACAACGAGATGACATTGCTGCATTGTGCTATCTGATGACCCCTGCATGCGTAGTCTCCCGCACGGCGCAGGCCAGAAGTGGCCAACGTTCTGATGGAGTTCCGGAGAAGCAGGGAGCTGGTTACAGCTCCTCTGCTCCTGTCCCAGGCGGCGCTGACATTAATTATATTTACGTATGACAAACGCAAAAACAATTGAGTGCAACAATTCAATGATGGCCTGAGCACAGACGAGAGAGGGGTGAGCAATGTCAGTTACTGATACTGCTTCCCGGCCGTCACTGTGCTGAATAACTGTGGCCGGAGGATGGGGCCAGGCAGCCGCAGGCATTCAGCAGTGTCATTTTTTTTCCCAAAGTGCACCCTCAACAGGGAGGCAAGGGGTAGCACTCTAGGCAGATGCCTATTCTGCCTAACCCTTATCGCGGTCTAGTAGGAATATCAATAGCCAAGGATGTACAAGATACAGTTATATGAAAAAGTTTGGGCACCCCTATTAATCTTAAGCTTAATGTTTTATAAAAATTGTTTGTTTGTTTTTTGCAACAGCTATTTCAGTTTCATATATCTAATAACTGTTGGACCCAGTAATGTTTCTGCCTTGAAATGAGGTTTATTGTAATTGTAAATATGTGCAATCTGCATTCAAACAAAATTTGACAGGTGCATAAGTATGGACACCCTTATCATTTTCTTGTTTTAAATACTCCTACCTACTTTTTACTGACTTACTAAAGCACTTTTTTGGTTTTCTAACCTCATTGAGCATTGAACTTCATAGCCAGGTGTATGCAATCATGAGAAAAGCTACTTAAAGTGGCCACTTGTAAGTTGTTCTCCTGTTTGAATCTCCTCTGAAAAGTGGCATCATGGGCTCCTCAAAACAACTGTCTAATGATCTGAAAACAAAGATTATTCAACATAGTTGTTCAGGGGAAGGATACAAAAAGCTGTCTCAGAGATTTAACCTGTCAATTTCCACTGTGAGGAACATAGTAAGGAAATGGAAGAACACAGGTACAGTTCTTGTTAAGGCCAGAAGTGGCAGGCCAAGAAATACATCAGACAGGCAAAGAAGAATGGTGAGATCAGCCAAGGACAATCCTCAGACCACCTCCAGAGAGCTGCAGCATCACCTTGCTGCAGATGGTGTCACTGTGCATCGGTCAACTATACAACGCACTTTGCACAAGGAGAAGCTGTATGGGAGGGTGATGAGATAGAAGCCGTTTCTGCAAGCACGCCACAAACAGAGTCGGCTGAGGTATGCAAAAGCACATTTGGAGAAGCCAGTTTCTTTTTGGAAGAAGGTCCTGTGGACTGATGAAACCAAGATTGGGTTGTTTGGTCATGCAAAAAGGCGTTATGCATGGCGGCCAAAAAACACAGCATTCCAAGAAAAACACTTGCTACCCACAGTAAAATTTGGTGGAGGTTCCATCATGCTTTGGGGGGGTGTGGCCAATGCTGGCACCGGGAATCTTGTTAAAGTTGAGGGACGCATGGATTCCTCTCAGTATCAGCAGATTCTTGTCAATAATGTTCATGAATCAGTGACAAAGTTGAAGTTACGCAGGGGATGGATCTTTCAGCAAGACAATGATCCAAAACACCGCTCAAATCTACTCAGGCATTCATGCAGAGGAACAATTACACTGTTCTGGGATGGCCATCCCAGTCCCCAGACCTGAATATCATTGAACATCTGTGGGATCATTTGAAGAGAGCTGTCCATGCTCGGCAACCATCAAACTTAACTGAACTGGAATTGTTTTGTAAAGAGGAATGGTCAAAATACCTTCATCCAGGAACTCATTAAAAGCTACAGGAAGCGACTAGAGGCTGTTATTTTTGCAAAAGGAGGATCTACTAAATATTAATGTCAATTTTCTGGTGGGGTGCCCATACTTATGCACCTGTCAAATTTTGTTTGAATGCAGATTGCACATTTTCTGTTAGTACAATAAACCTCATTTCAAGGCAGAAACATTACTGTGTCCAACAGTTATTAGATATATGAAACTGAAATAGCTGTTGCAAAAGCATTAAGCTACTTACTGGTAGCGGCATTTTTCGGAGGCCCATGACAGCACTACGAGAGAGAGGATCCGCCCTTCAGGAACAGGAAACCTACAGATACAAAAGGGCGGCACCTCTCCCCATGCATCAGTTGTATTTCAGAGCTTGAGAGGACTACCGCGGTTAGTGGTACACAAATATACATTATATACAGTTTATATACAAAACAATCCATTGTATCGAACTAGATACCACTCGTGAAATCTATCATTATATACACTATAGGAAGTGCTACCCCCACGTGAATAGGGAGGGAACTAAGGCTGGTGTCATGGGCCTCCGAAAAATGCCGCTACCAGTAAGTAGCTTAATGCTTTATTCGGACTCCCATGACAGCACTACGAGAGATTTACAGAGATGTAAGCTACCTTAGGGAGGGACTATAGTCTGTAGCACCCTTAACCCAAAGGATAGATCAGAGGAGGACCCCAAATCCAACCGATAGTGTTTAAAGAAAGTGGAAGGAGATGACCAAGTGGCCGCCTTACATATTTGCTCCACTGACACTCCAGATCTCTCTGCCCAGGATGACGCCATGGCCCGGGTGGAATGTGCCTTTAGATTCTGCGGAGCTGGCCCCCCACCTGCTGTATAAGCTAGAGAGATAGTTTCCCTAATCCCTAACTCCATATCAGCATGGGTTTATGAGAAATCGCTCCTGTCAAACCAATCTAATCAGTTTTTATGAAGAGGTAAGCTATAGACTGGACCACGGTGAGTCATTGGACGTGGTATATCTCGATTTTTCCAAAGCGTTTGATACCGTGCCGCACAAGAGGTTGGTACACAAAATGAGAATGCTTGGTCTGGGGGAAAATGTGTGTAAATGGGTTAGTAACTGGCTTAGTGATAGAAAGCAGAGGGTGGTTATAAATGGTATAGTCTCTAACTGGGTCGCTGTGACCAGTGGGGTACCGCAGGGGTCAGTATTGGGACCTGTTCTCTTCAACATATTCATTAATGATCTGGTAGAAGGTTTACACAGTAAAATATCGATATTTGCAGATGATACAAAACTATGTAAAGCAGTTAATACAAGAGAAGATAGCATTCTGCTACAGATGGATCTGGATAAGTTGGAAACTTGGGCTGAAAGGTGGCAGATGAGGTTTAACAATGATAAATGTAAGGTTATACACATGGGAAGAGGGAATCAATATCACCATTACACACTGAACGGGAAACCACTGGGTAAATCTGACAGGGAGAAGGACTTGGGGATCCTAGTTAATGATAAACTTACCTGGAGCAGCCAGTGCCAGGCAGCAGCTGCCAAGGCAAACAGGATCATGGGGTGCATTAAAAGAGGTCTGGATACACATGATGAGAGCATTATACTGCCTCTGTACAAATCCCTAGTTAGACCGCACATGGAGTACTGTGTCCAGTTTTGGGCACCGGTGCTCAGGAAGGATATAATGGAACTAGAGAGAGTACAAAGGAGGGCAACAAAATTAATAAAGGGGATGGGAGAACTACAATACCCAGATAGATTAGCGAAATTAGGATTATTTAGTCTAGAAAAAAGACGACTGAGGGGCGATCTAATAACCATGTATAAGTATATAAGGGGACAATACAAATATCTCGCTGAGGATCTGTTTATACCAAGGAAGGTGACGGGCACAAGGGGGCATTCTTTGCGTCTGGAGGAGAGAAGGTTTTTCCACCAACATAGAAGAGGATTCTTTACTGTTAGGGCAGTGAGAATCTGGAATTGCTTGCCTGAGGAGGTGGTGATGGCGAACTCAGTCGAGGGGTTCAAGAGAGGCCTGGATGTCTTCCTGGAGCAGAACAATATTGTATCATACAATTATTAGGTTCTGTAGAAGGACGTAGATCTGGGTATTTATTATGATGGAATATAGGCTGAACTGGATGGACAAATGTCTTTTTTCGGCCTTACTAACTATGTTACTATGTTACTATGTATTTGGCTAGTGAATATTTTGACACTCTAAATCCTTTCCTTGGACCTTGGAAGGAAAGAAACAGTGCTCCATCTTTCTTCCAATTATCAGTGGCTGAGATATACTGAAGGAGAGATCTAACGTCTAACGTATGAAGCTCCTGCTCTTTAGGATTAGAGGGATTAGGAATAAAGGATGGCAAAACTATCTCCTGTGATCTATGGAAACGTGTCGCTACCTTCGGCAGATATGCCGGGTCTGGTCTAAGGACTACTCTGTCTGATAAGATTTCTGTGTATGGAGGAGCTCTAGAAAGTGCCTGGATATCCCCTATCCTGCGAGCTGAGGTTATGGCAATCAGGAAGGCTGTCTTAAGCGTCAACATTTTGATCGAGGCCTCTTGCAGAGGTTCAAAGGGGGGTTTTGTTAGAGAGGACAGAACTAAATTTAAATCCCATGGAACTGTTCTATCCTTATATACCGGTCTAGATCTACTAACTGCCTTCATAAACCTCGCTATCCAATAATTGTTAGCTATATTGCATGAAAACAGGGCACCCAGAGCTGAGACCTGTATTCTAAGGGTACTAGTTGAGAGTTTTAACTCGAGACCCCTCTGTAGGAACTCTAAAATTTGTTGTATTGGTACCCCGTCTCGGATGTCAAATCTTGAACAAGACAAGAACTTCCTCCAAGTTCTAGAGTAGATTTTTGTAGTTATTTGCTTTCTACTCTTTAGGAGTGTCTCGACTAAATTTGGAGAGAAGCCTTTCCCCACTAATAGTGACCGTTCAAACTCCACGCCGTTAAATGGAGCGCTGCCACTTGTGGATGGGAGATCGGTCCCTGAGAAAGCAGGTTCGGGATCTCTGGTAGTACCCAGGGAACCGATACAGACATTGTCTTGAGCCAGGCAAACCAGGTTCTTCTGGGCCAAAAGGGGGCGATAAGGATGACTTTCGCTCGATCTTCCCTGATTTTCCTCACCACTAGAGGTATCAGGTTCAGTGGTGGGAAAGCATAGGCCAGTGGAAAATCCCATTTTATCAGAAACGCGTCCACCGCCAAGGGATTCTCCCTGGGATTTAGCGAGCAAAAAAGTTTTACTTTTCTGT
This sequence comes from Ranitomeya imitator, assembly GCF_032444005.1. Lineage (NCBI taxonomy): Eukaryota > Metazoa > Chordata > Amphibia > Anura > Dendrobatidae > Ranitomeya > Ranitomeya imitator. Next base: position 108,931,042 of record NC_091283.1, on the reverse strand, counting down.
TGTTTCTGGTGGCGAACAGGTCTACCACTGGTTGACCCCATCTGCAGACGATCAGATTGAAAATGTCTTTGTTGAGAGACCACTCTCCTTGTCTTAACACGTTTCGGCTGAGGAAATCTGCTGCCACATTTTCCTTTCCTTTGATGTGGAGAGCCGTCAAAGATAGAAAATTGTGCTCTGCCACCTGGAACAATCGATCCGTGATTTGCATCAATGTCTCGGAACGAGTTCCCCCTTGCCGGTTTATGTAAGCGACTGCAACTCTGTTGTCCGACAGAATTCTGACGTGCTGGCCCTGCAGATATATGAGGAATTTTTTAACAGCCAATTCAACCGCCAACAACTCCCTTTGGTTGGATGAGAATGTTGTGAAGGGTTCCCATTGTCCCTGGACCACCATGTCCCCCATGTAGGCTCCCCACCCTGAAGAGCTGGCATCTGTGGTTATCACCCGGGACACATTTACTATCCAGGGAACCCCCGCTGATAAATTCTTTTTATCTGACCACCACCTAAGGGAATCTAGCGTGGTTGGCCCTAACGTTATTTTCCCATTTAACGCGCCTCCCAAGGCTCTGTCATGGAACAAGACTTCTCTCTGTAGGGATCTGGTGTGGAACTGAGCCCACTTAACTGCTGGAATGCAAGATGTGAGTGACCCAAGTAGAGACATTGCTTGCCTAAGTGTCATGGAAGGTGTATTGATTGTTTTTAACGCACACATTTGAATTAGATCTATTTTTTCTATAGGGAGGAGACACTGTTGTGTCACTGAATCCAACATTAGACCCAGGAACTTTTGAATATTTAGGGGCTGTAACTTAGATTTTTCGAAGTTTATGATCCAACCCAGGTGTTCTAGCTTGGCTTTAGTAACCTCCCATTGTGACAGACAGTGATCTACTGAGTTCCCTACAATGAGGAAATCATCCAAGTAGGGAATTAGAAGGACATTTGATTCTCTTAAATGTGCCATGACTTCAGCGATTATTTTAGTGAACACTCTAGGAGCAGAAGTTATCCCGAAGGGAAGTGCCCTGAACTGAAAATGTTGAATCCTACCCCCCATTAGTACTGCTACCCTTAGGTATTGTTGGAAATCAGCGTGAATGGGTACATGATAGTAGGCATCTTTCAAATCCACTACTACCATAAAACAATTGTTGAAAAGCATTTTTATTGTCGAATTGATGGACTCCATTTTGAAGGTATGTTTTACCAAAAACTTATTGAGACCCTTAAGGTTTATAATGGTCCTATAAGACATATCCGGTTTTTGAATTAGGAAAAGGGGAGAGTAGAACCCCTTCCCTGCCTGAGAATACGGCACTTCAATCAAAACATTTTTGGAGCAAAGAGTCCTCACTTCCTCTTCTAAGGCAAATTGTTCAGTGGGAGATGAACGCCAGGGTGTTAACTGGAATTTGTCCCGTGGGGTATGGACAAACTCAAGTCTGAGACCATGGGAAACAGTGTCTTTTATCCAAACACTGTTTGTGATTTTTGACCACTCTGCCGAGAAATGCGACAGTCTCCCTCCCACCGGGATTGCCAGTCATTGGTCTTGTTTTTTGTTTTCCGTCGGGTTACGGCGAAACATGAGACCTGTGCCTCTTTTTCGCTTATCATCCCATCTGGAACGATCCCTACCCGGTGAGAAGGTGCGCCTTCCTCCCCGATTGAACCTTCTTTTGTTGAAGGGACGGCGATATGGAGTGAAAAGATTGGGAAACTTTTTCTTATCATCCCCTGCCTTCTCCAGGAGCTCATCCAGGGTAGGCCCAAATAGATACTCGCCTTTACAAGGGATAGCGCAGAGCTTTGCTTTCGCCTGCATATCCCCCGGCCAGCATTTCAGCCATAGGGCTCTCCTTGCAGCATTAGAAAGTCCTGCTGCTCTAGCTGCCAACTTTACGGAGTCAATTGAGGCGTCCGATAAAAAAGCCGCCCCCTCCTGGATTATTGGTAACGCTGAGAGTATGGAATCTCTAGAGGCCCCCTGTTTTAATTGGGTCTCCAACTGGTCCAGCCAGACCATTATTGACCTTGCCGTGCAGGTTGACGCCACCGCAGGTCTTAAGGAGCCGGCTGCCATTTCCCAGGTTCCCTTTAGGAAGGTATCCACTTTCCTATCCAGGGGGTCTTTAAGTGTCCCCATATCCTCAAACGGGAGAGAGGATCGCTTTGCTACCTTGGCAATTGCTGCATCCAGCTTTGGGGCCTTCTCCCAGCTACCCACTGCTGGGTCATCAAAAGGGTACCGACGTTTCTGCGCAGGTGGTAAGGAGCCTTTTCTCTCTGGTTTTCTCCACTCCCTGTTGATAAGTTCCTGTATTTTCTCATTTAAAGGAAAGACTCTGCGCTTTTTCTGTTCTAACCCGCTGAACATCATTTGTTCTTTAGATAGTTGAGGCTTGGGTTCTGTTATACCCATTGTGCCTCTGACCGCCTTTATCAATTTGTCTATCCTCTCTATGGGTAGGCAAAACCGAGCAGCGTCTTCTTCCGAAGAGGAGGATGAAGCTGCTGAATCGTCCGATTCCTCGCTCCTGTCCTTATCCACAGACGAATCAGATGCCCACTGAGTTTTTTGCTTAGAGCCTCCTGTCTGTGAAAGGTTCTTAATGGACTGCTTGACCTCCATTCTAACCATTTCCTTTAGACTGGCCGCAATAGAAGAGGACTCTTCTGCTACCTAAGGGGATAAGTAAGGTAGACTAGAATGTAAGATCTACATGCTATACCCCCTCCCCTCCTTCCAGGACCTCACCGTCTGCGGGATACAGGGGTCACATAGTTTTTTAGGGTGTGAGTCAGGCAAGGGGACCCCGCAGATGGCACACTCCCTATGCTTCGCCTTACTGACGCTTTTCTTTCCCTGCACAAAACATATGAGGGGACACTAGTCACTAAGTGAACTTTCTCGAAGGTCACTTACCAGTGGCTGCCCCACACCCAGAAGATACCGAAGTACGAGGGGGATCTTTTCTGGCTGACGCTCCAGACCCCTGTCTGGAGGAGCTTCTGCGGCCAGACCCATCGCTCTTTTTCTCACGATCCTTCTCCATGGATTTCTGAGGCACTTCATCCAGCAGCAGAGGCTGCTGATCCTGATCAGACTCCATCTTCAGTTTGGAGACCAGGAGCAAGGATCGCGCACCTGGAGCCGATATATAGCCCCTCCTTCGGCCAGCGTAATTATGCCGCGCTTGTAGCCACTTTCCACCCCCCCCCCCCCCGCAGCTGCAGGGGATCAGCCGACACCTGAGGGTGATCGGCGCACATTTACCGGTGGGCGCCGCCATCTTGGAGCTCCTGCGCATGCGCAGAAGCTCCGCGACCCGGAAGACACCGCCGGCTCCGCCCCCGACGTCACCCCTAGTCCACAGCGCTTCCTGTCAGCGCTGTGAACAGCGTGGGACGCCGAGACCATGCCGGGAGACTCCGAGGGCGCCCCCACAATGCCGCCGACCCCCCAGAGCCCCCCCCCCAGCGCCTCAAGGGAGGAGGACCTTTATACATACCACGCGCGGCTTCCGGAGACAGGACACCCCCTGGCGACCGCTCCACGCTGATCAGACACTGCCGTGCAGCCCTGCCAGAGCCACCGTGTCTGCTTCAGGTACCCCGCACCGGCCAAGGTAGGAGACCCCCTCGCTACCCGAATCGGTCCGGCCGGCCTGGAATCTGCTAGCAATCTTCTTGTAGGATCCAGTCCCTCCAGGAACAGGAAACCAACTTATGCATGGGGAGAGGTGCCGCCCTTTTGTATCTGTAGGTTTCCTGTTCCTGAAGGGCGGATCCTCTCTCTCGTAGTGCTGTCATGGGAGTCCGAATAAAAACACAATTTTTATAAAACATTAAGCTTAAGATTAATAGGGGTGCCCAAACTTTTTCATATAATTGTATGTCCTGGCTACTAATGACCTTATCTCAGGTTAGATCTAGGTTTTGCACTAAAGCGAGGAATCTCAGCCATCATCCAACCCGAGATACTGCAATTAAGAGCACAGTCAGACGGCCCATAAATCAGACTGAGATTGGACCCTAATGCTCGGACTGGCCGGCAACTCTCCTGACCCGAGCATGACCGCTGGATAAAAATACATGAAGCGGTCACAGTCTGGATAGCCACCAGCCAGTCTGAACTTTGTGGTCCAATTGATATGACAGTCTGACTGCACCCTTAGGGCTTGTTTTCACTTGCGAGGAACACGTCCGTGTCTCGCATGTCGAAACGAAGCTCTGGTGCCGGCACTGCAGAGCTGAGCATGCGGCCGCATAGGAACACATGGAGCCGCACGCTCCGCTCCGGAGTGCCGGCGCCAGAGCTTCGTTTCGACATGCGAGACACGGACGTGTTCCTCGCAAGTGAAAACAAGCCCTTATAGTGAGAGATCTTTAGGCAGAGGAAAGGTTCCTACTCTTAGCAATGTAGCTTGTGGCTCACTGCTAGTTTTTCTGCCTGCCATGCTAGAGGTCATGGGATGGGACAAACTTAACATAGAAAACAAATAAGCATATATAAATGCATCCACTGAGCACAGATAATAATAATCTTTATTTTCATATAGCGCTAACATATTCCGCAGCGCTTTATAGTGTGCACATATTATCATCACTGTCCCCAATGGGGCTCACAATGTAAATTCCCTATCAGTATATGTCTTTGTAATGTGGGAGGAAACCAGAGTACCCCGAGGAAACCCACACAAACATGGGGAGAACATACAAACTCCTTGCAGATGATGGGAGGCCCCCCAAATGTACTGAGTAAGAGGAGGTCTATACTTGGAGAAAAGGATGCCACCCTCCCCCATGAGCCTCTATGCAGTTGATCCCGCTGCACATGCGGTATCGCTGTCCCTGCTCTGTACATTGTGTACATGTGGCCACAATGGGAGCTGCAAACAACTACGGTAATCAGTGGGAGCACCAGCTGCCAGCAATGCACAAGTCCTTGACAATCTCTAAAGTTAAACAGTGTGTAATAATGCACCAGATTCACATCCTGCCTGAGCCGCTATGATACATTTGGTGAATTGGAGACTAACCATGAAATACCGCACATTTAGCAAATCTGCTCCTATGTGGCCAGTGTATTTTTTTCACCACTATTAGCCAAAGGATGTAAGTCGATTATAGTAATTGGCTTAGGAACATAAACATTGCCCTAGAGGATGTCCTCTCTAATGAGAAAACTAAAATATATAGGAATTAAAACTCTGTTGCAGAACTTGCAGTTTCCGAATATATTTATTATATTGTGCACTTTAATAAGGTGAGGAATCTAATATCAAGAGTAACCTTTATGTTTGCCAGTTACCCCATGAGTCTACAGGCACATGTGTAGTGAAGTGCGTGCCTCTCTACTGTATGTTATGAGAAACCACATCCGTGATGTGAGTAATAAACAATATAGTATATTCTTATCCATTCTTTATACTGCAGCTGAACAATGCTTGTAACAGAAGGAAGGACCCATCTCTGACTGTGCCATTTACTTGTAACCAAAATCTTACCGTGGTAGACTCCCTTAAATCTTCAGCCCTAGGCACCCAGTCTGCACTGGCCTTTATTTCGTGGTGGTTTTCTTGACTTCACAACCCACCAGGGTGTAAATGAGCTGTTACACCAGCTGCTGTCACCATCTCAACTGTCAGCACATGGCAGTTGTACCTGACACCAGGCAAGAAAAATACCTTTAAGGGTATGTGCACACGTTCAGTTTTTTTCGCGATAAAAACGCAATAGAAAACACCTACATATGCATCCTATCATTTAGAATGCATTCTGCAATTTTTGTGCACGATGCGTTTTTTTTTCCCGCAAAAAAAACGCATTGCGGTAAAAAAAAGCAGCATGTTCATTAAATTTGCGGATTTTCTGCGTTTTTCCCGCTATTCTATGCATTTGGAAAAAACGCAAGAAAAAACGCATCAAAACCGCAAAAAAAAAAAAACGCAAAAAAAAAACGCATGCGGATTTCTGGCAGAAATGTCAGGTTTTTGTCAGGAAAATTTCTGCCAGAAATCCTGACGTGTGCACATACCCTTAGGCTATATGCACACGTTCAGGATTTCTTGCAGAAAATTCCTGAGAAAAACCTGAAATTTTCTGCAAGAAATCTGCATGCGTTTTTTGCCGCGTTTTTGATGCGTTTTTTTCCGGACATTTCCCAATGCATTTATAGTGGGAAATCCGCAAAAAAAAAAGCAAAAATTAATTAACATGCTGCGTTTTTTACCGCGATGTGCACAAAACATGCAGAATTTTTTCTAAATGGTGGGATGCATATTATATGCTTTTTTTGCAGTTTTATAGCGTTTTTATCGAAAAAAAAAAAAACGCAAAAAAATCAGCAACGTGTGCACACAGCCTTACAGTATTTCAGTGTCAAACTCTGGGGTTGACATACCATTGATGCAACCTGTCCAACCACACAGGGGCCCAAGAGGTACAGGGGCCACTTTTACCTCCAGCGCAGGAGGAATTGTGCATTTTGATGAGCTATTGGAATGCAAAGGGCCCATATACTGTTCTTGCATAAGAGCCTCTTCTGTCTGTGTCCAAACCCAAAACTTTAACCCATTAGGGACCAATTTTGACTTTATTGACCAGGCCAAATTTTACAATTCTGACCAGTGTCCTTTTATGATGTAATAACTCTGGCACGCTTCAATGGATCCTGTTGTGAATTCTGTGGCTGAATTCACTCCTGTGGTCACAAGTGGTACTGCAGCTTCTGAGCTTCCTCCCTCAGGTGTTCTGGTGAGCTCGTTAACTGCTTCATTACTTAACTCCGCCTGATGCTGCTATCCTTGCTCCTTGTCAATGTTTCAGTGTTGGATCTGAGCTTCTCCTGATTGTTCCTGTGACCTGCTGCTCTGTATAGCTAAGTGCTTTTTGCTTTTTTGTTGCTTTTTTTCTGTCCAGCTTGTCTTTTGTTTTGCTGGAAGCTCTGAGACGCAAAGGGTGTACCGCCGTGCCGTTAGTTCGGCACGGTGGGTTTTTTTTTGCCCCCTTTGCGTGGTTTTGCTTTAGGGTTTTTTGTAGACTGCAAAGTTCGCTTTACTGTCCTCGCTCTGTCCTAGAATATCGGGCCCCACTTTGCTGAATCTATTTCATCCCTACGTTTTGTCTTTTCATCTTACTCACAGTCATTATATGTGGGGGGCTGCCTTTTCCTTTGGGGAATTTCTCTGGGGCAAGTCAGGCCTATTTTTCTATCTTCAGGCTAGCTAGTTTCTTAGGCTGTGCCGAGTTGCCTAGGTAGTTGTTAGGCGCAATCCACAGCCGCTTTTAGTTGTGTTTAGGATAGGATCAGGTGTGCAGTCTACAGAGTCTCCACGTCTCAGAGCTCGTTCTTGTATTTTTGGGTATTTGTCAGATCATTGTGTGCGCTCTGATCGCTAAGCACACTGTGTTTCTGGATTGCCTTCATAACACCTGTCATTAGCAAACATAACAGTACAAGGAGCCTAACTAATGATTCTCAATAGAGGGAAAGAAAAAGTTCTGACATTTTTTTTTTTTTTTCTGCTCTGTGTTCACTTTTTTTTTAGATGCTCATGAGGAGAACATAATTTTACCTCTATACAAGTCACTAGTTCGACCACACTTAGAATACTGTGCACAGTTCTGGTCTCCGGTGTTTAAGAAAGACATAGCTGAACTGGAGCGGGTGCAGAGAAGAGCGACCAAGGTTATTAGAGGACTGGGGGGTCTGCAATACCAAGATAGGTTATTACACTTGGGGCTATTTAGTTTGGAAAAACGAAGACTAAGGGGTGATCTTATTTTAATGTATAAATATATGAGGGGACAGTACAAAGACCTTTCTGATGATCTTTTTAATCATAGACCTGAAACAGGGACAAGGGGGCATCCTCTGCGGTTGGAGGAAAAAAGGTTTAAGCATAATAACAGACGCGGATTCTTTACTGTAAGAGCAGTGAGACTATGGAACTCTCTGCCGTATGATGTTGTAATGAGTGATTCATTACTTAAATTTAAGAGGGGACTGGATACCTTTCTGGAAAAGTATAATGTTACAGGGTATATACACTAGATTCCTTGATAGGGCGTTGATCCAGGGAACTAGTCTGATTGCCGTATGTGGAGTCGGGAAGGAATTTTTTTCCCCAATGTGGAGCTTACTCTTTGCACATGGGGTTTTTTTGCCTTCCTCTGGATCAACATGTTAGGTTAGGCTATGGGTTGAACTAGATGGACATATAGTCTTCCTTCAACCTTAATAACTATGTAACTATGTAACTATGTAACATTTGGGTGATTCTGGACACAGGTGTGGACATGGATATTCAGGGTCTGTGCTCTTCAATGGATAATCTCGTTATAAATGTACAAAAAATTCAAGATACTATTGATCAGAAATCTATGTTAGAACCAAGAATTCCTATTCCTGATTTGTTTTTTGGAGATAGAACTAAGTTTCAAAAATAATTGTAAGCTATTTCTGGCCTTGAAACCTCATTCTTCTGGTAATCCTATTCAACAGGTTTTGATTATTATTTCTTTTTTGCGCGGCGACCCTCAAGACTGGGCATTTTCTCTTGCGCCAGGAGACCCTGCATTGAGTAGTGTCGATGCGTTTTTCCTGGCGCTCGGATTGCTGTACGATGAGCCTAATTCAGTGGATCAGGCTGAATAAAATTTGCTGGCTTTGTGCCAGGGTCAGGATGATATAGAAGTATATTGTCAGAAATTTAGGAAATGGTCAGTACTCACTCAGTGGAATGAATCTGCGCTGGCAGCTTTGTTCAGAAAGGGTCTCTCTGAGGCTCTTAAGGATGTCATGGTGGGATTTCCTATGCCTGCTGGTTTGAATGAGTCTTTGTCTTTGGCCATTCAGATCGGTCGACGCTTGCGCGAGCGTAAATCTGTGCACCATTTGGCGGTACTGCCTGAGGTTAAACCTGAGCCTATGCAGTGCGATAGGACTATGACTAGAGTTGAACGGCAGGAATACAGACGTCTGAATGGTCTGTGTTTCTACTGTGGTGATTCCACTCATGCTATTTCTGATTGTCCTAAGCGCACTAAGCGGTCCGCTAGGTCTGCCGTCATTGGTACTGTACAGTCCAAATTCCTTCTGTCCATTACCTTGATATGCTCTTTGTCGTCGTTTTCTGTCATGGCGTTTGTGGATTCGGGCGCTGCCCTGAATCTGATGGATTTGGATTATGCTAAACGTTGTGGGTTTTTCTTGGAGCCTTTGCGGTGTCCTATTCCATTGAGAGGAATTGATGCTACACCTTTGGCCAAGAATAAACCTCAATACTGGGCCCAGCTGACCATGTGCATGGCTCCTGCACATCAGGAAGTTATTCGCTTTCTGGTGTTGCATAATCTGCATGATGTGGTCGTGTTGGGGTTGCCATGGCTACAAACCCATAATCCAGTATTGGATTGGAATTCCATGTCGGTATCCAGCTGGGGTTGTCAGGGGGTACATGGTGATGTTCCATTTTTGTCGATTTCGTCATCCACCCCTTCTGAGGTCCCAGAGTTCTTGTCTGATTATCAGGATGTATTTGAAGAGCCCAAGTCCGATGCTCTACCTCCGCATAGGGATTGTGATTGTGCTATCAATTTGATTCCTGGTAGTAAATTCCCTAAAGGTCGATTATTTAATTTATCCGTGCCCGAACACGCCGCTATGCGCAGTTATGTGAAGGAATCCCTGGAGAAGGGACATATTCGCCCATCGTCATCACCACTGGGAGCAGGGTTCTTCTTTGTAGCCAAGAAGGATGGTTCGCTGAGACCGTGTATTGATTACCGCCTTCTTAATAAGATCACTGTTAAATTTCAGTATCCCTTGCCATTGTTATCTGACTTGTTTGCTCGGATTAAGGGGGCTAGTTGGTTCACTAAGATAGATCTTCGTGGTGCGTATAATCTGGTGAGAATCAGGCAAGGAGATGAATGGAAAACTGCATTCAATACGCCCGAGGGTCATTTTGAGTATCTAGTGATGCCGTTCGGACTTGCCAATGCTCCATCTGTTTTTCAGTCTTTTATGCATGACATCTTCCGTGAGTATCTGGATAAATTCCTGATTGTTTACTTGGATGACATTTTGATCTTCTCAGATGATTGGGAGTCTCATGTGAAGCAGGTCAGAATTGTTTTTCAGGTCCTGCGTGCTAACTCTTTGTTTGTGAAGGGATCAAAGTGTTTCTTCGGTGTGCAGAAAGTTTCATTTTTGGGGTTCATCTTTACCCCTTCTACTATCGAGATGGATCCAGTTAAGGTCCAAGCCATCCAGGATTGGATTCAGCCGACATCTCTGAAAAGTCTGCAAAAGTTCCTGGGCTTTGCTAATTTTTATCGTCGCTTCATCTGTAATTTTTCTAGCATTGCCAAACCATTGACCGATTTGACCAAGAAGGGTGCTGATTTGGTTAATTGGTCTTCTGCTGCTGTGGAAGCTTTTCAGGAGTTGAAGCGTCGTTTTTGTTCTGCCCCTGTGTTGTGTCAGCCAGATGTTTCTCTTCCGTTCCAGGTCGAGGTTGATGCTTCTGAGATTGGAGCAGGGGCGGTTTTGTCACAGAGAGGTTCTGATTGCTCAGTGATGAAACCATGTGCTTTCTTTTCCAGGAAGTTTTCGCCCGCTGAGCGTAATTATGATGTGGGCAATCGAGAGTTGCTGGCCATGAAGTGGGCATTCGAGGAGTGGCGTCATTGGCTTGAAGGAGCTAAGCATCGCGTGGTGGTATTGACTGATCATAAGAACTTGACTTATCTCGAGTCTGCCAAGCGCTTGAATCCTAGACAGGCCCGTTGGTCGTTATTTTTTGCCCGCTTCGACTTTGTGATTTCGTACCTTCCGGGCTCTAAAAATGTGAAGGCGGATGCTCTGTCTAGGAGTTTTGTGCCCGACTCTCCGGGTTTATCTGAGCCAGCGGGTATCCTCAAGGAAGGAGTCATTGTGTCTGCCATCTCCCCTGATTTGCGGCGGGTGCTGCAAAAATTTCAGGCGAATAAACCTGATCGTTGTCCAGCAGAGAAACTGTTCGTCCCTGATAGGTGGACTAATAAACTTATCTCTGAACTTCATTGTTCGGTGTTGGCTGGTCATCCTGGAATCTTTGGTACCAGAGAGTTAGTGGCTAGATCCTTCTGGTGGCCATCTCTGTCACGGGATGTACGTACTTTTGTGCAGTCCTGTGGGATTTGTGCTAGGGCTAAGCCCTGCTGTTCTCGTGCCAGTGGGTTGCTTTTGCCCTTGCCGGTCCCAAAGAGGCCTTGGACACATATTTAGATGGATTTCATTTCTGACCTTCCCGTTTCTCAAAAGATGTCAGTCATTTGGGTGGTCTGTGATCGCTTTTCTAAAATGGTCCATCTGGTGCCCTTGGCTAAATTGCCTTCTTCCTCTGATTTGGTACCTTTGTTCTTTCAGCATGTGGTTCGGTTGCATGGCATTCCTGAGAATATTGTTTCTGACAGAGGTTCCCAGTTTGTTTCAAGGTTTTGGCGAGCCTTTTGTGGTAGGATGGGCATTGACCTATCCTTTTCCTCGGCTTTCCATCCTCAGACTAATGGCCAGACCGAACGAACCAATCAGACCTTGGAAACATATCTGAGATGTTTTGTTTCTGCAGACCAGGATGATTGGGTGTCCTTTTTGCCGTTGGCTGAGTTCGCCCTTAATAATCGGGCCAGCTCGGCTACCTTGGTTTCTCCATTTTTTTGCAATTCTGGGTTCCATCCTCGTTTCTCTTCAGGACAGGTTGAGTCTTCGGACTGTCCTGGTGTGGATTCTGTGGTGGATAGGTTGCAGCAGATCTGGACTCAGGTAGTGGACAATTTGATCTTGTCCCAGGAGAAAGCTCAACTTTTCGCTAATCGCAGACGCCGTGTGGGTCCCTGACTTCGTGTTGGGGATCTGGTTTGGTTATCTTCTCGTCATATTCCTATGAAGGTTTCCTCTCCTAAATTTAAACCTCGTTTTATTGGTCCGTATAGGATTTCTGAGGTTCTCAATCCTGTGTCTTTTCGTTTGACCCTCCCAGACTCCTTTTCCATACATAATGTATTCCATAGGTCGTTGTTGCGGAGATACGTGGCACCTATGGTTCCATCTGTTGAGCCTCCTGCCCCGGTTTTGGTGGAGGGGGAATTGGAGTATATTGTGGAGAAGATTTTGGATTCTCGTGTTTCTAGACGGAAACTCCAGTATCTGGTTAAATGGAAGGGTTATGCTCAGGAAGATAATTCCTGGGTTTTTGCCTCTGATGTTCATGCTTCCGATCTTGTTCGTGCCTTTCATGCGGCTCATCCTGGTCGGCCTGGGGGCTCTGGTGAGGGTTCGGTGACCCCTCCTCAAGGGGGGGGTACTGTTGTGAATTCTGTGGCTGAATTCACTCCTGTGGTCACAAGTGGTACTGCAGCTTCTGAGCTTCCTCCCTCAGGTGTTCTGGTGAGCTCGTTAACTGCTTCATTACTTAACTCCGCCTGATGCTGCTATCCTTGCTCCTTGTCAATGTTTCAGTGTTGGATCTGAGCTTCTCCTGATTGTTCCTGTGACCTGCTGCTCTGTATAGCTAAGTGCTTTTTGCTTTTTTGTTGCTTTTTTTCTGTCCAGCTTGTCTTTTGTTTTGCTGGAAGCTCTGAGACGCAAAGGGTGTACCGCCGTGCCGTTAGTTCGGCACGGTGGGTTTTTTTTTGCCCCCTTTGCGTGGTTTTGCTTTAGGGTTTTTTGTAGACTGCAAAGTTCGCTTTACTGTCCTCGCTCTGTCCTAGAATATCGGGCCCCACTTTGCTGAATCTATTTCATCCCTACGTTTTGTCTTTTCATCTTACTCACAGTCATTATATGTGGGGGGCTGCCTTTTCCTTTGGGGAATTTCTCTGGGGCAAGTCAGGCCTATTTTTCTATCTTCAGGCTAGCTAGTTTCTTAGGCTGTGCCGAGTTGCCTAGGTAGTTGTTAGGCGCAATCCACAGCCGCTTTTAGTTGTGTTTAGGATAGGATCAGGTGTGCAGTCTACAGAGTCTCCACGTCTCAGAGCTCGTTCTTGTATTTTTGGGTATTTGTCAGATCATTGTGTGCGCTCTGATCGCTAAGCACACTGTGTTTCTGGATTGCCTTCATAACACCTGTCATTAGCAAACATAACAGGATCCCACTGATTCTGAGATTGTCTTTTTTGTGTAATATTGTACTTCATGTTAGTGGTAAATTTTCTTCAATATGACTTGCGTTTTTGAAAAAAAAAAATTGAATTTTGGCAAACATTTAGAAAATTATGAAGTTTTCAAATGTAAATTTTTGTGCCCTTAAATCAGAGAATCATGTCACACAAAATAGTTAATAAATAACATTTTCCACATAACTTTACATCAGCACAATTTTGGAATTTTTTTTGTTAGGAAGCTATAAGGGTTAAAAGTAGATCAGCAATTTCTAATTTTCCCAACAAAATTCACAAAACTATTTTTTTTTTTTTTTTTTAGGGACCACGTCACATTTGAAGTGACTTAGTGACAGAAAATACTCAAGTGTGACACCATTCTAAGGCCGGTTTCACACGTCAGTGTCTCCGGTACGTGAGGTGACAGTTTCCTCACGTACCGGAGACACTGACACACGTAGACACATAAAAATCACTGCATCTGTTCAGATGTCAGTGATTTTTTGCGGACCGTGTCTCCGTGTGCCAAACACGGAGACATGTCAGTGTTCGTGGGAGTGCACGGATTACACGGACCCATTAAAGTCAATGGGTCCGTGTAAAACACGTACCGCACACGGACATTGTCCGTGTGCAGTCCGTGTGCCGTGCAGGGGACATCGCTACATTAAACGCTGTCCCCCCCCACTGGTGCTAAATCCGCGATTCATATCTTCCTTGCAGCAGCGTTTGCTGCAGAGAAAATATGAATAATAGTGTTTAAAATAAAGATCTATGTGTCCCTTGCCCTCCCACCCCCGCTGTTCTGAAAATACTCACCCAGCTCCCTCGTTGGCTATCGGTGCTTCCTGGTCTGGCTGCATCTTCTCCTGTATGCGGTTACGTGGGGCCACTCATTTACAGTAATGAATATGCGGCTCCACCTCCCACCTCACGGGCACGGTCCTCCTTATGTACCTGTGTGCCTTGTTTTTTGCTCATATTTAATGTATTTGTCTACATCACTCCGTATTCACATGTATAGTGCCATGGAATAAATGGTGCTAAAAAAATGTATAATAATAATAATAATAATAAATAATAATAATAATAATAATAATAATAATAATAATAATAACACTAGTAATCATTTTTTTTAACCTTATGAAAAAAACTCAATTCTAACTCCAGCCTTTACCTTCATCTTAACCCTAACCACAACCTTAACTGCAGAGAATGGGAAAAAAAATTAAAATTTTGTTTTATAATTTTTATCTAACTAAGGCGGTGACAAAGGGGGATTTGATTTACTATGTTTTTATATAATTGTGATAGATCCTATCAGAGTGATCAAAAGTAACCAATAAGTAAAATTTCTTATTGTTGCCGGGTATCGGCCAGCAGATCTCAGTGGCGGCACTGCGCCCCCCATTTTGTTCCAGGAAGATGAAGCGGAGGGCCGGGGATGGAGTCGGAGGATGATGGACAGTGGCGTATCCAGGGGGGTCAGCCGGGGCATGTGCCCCGGGCGCAGCCGACAGGGGGGCGCCAGCGGGCCGCCTGATGATGTGGCGGTCCAAGGAGGCTCCCCGTCGGCAGCATTCTGCTGCCCCCACAGTCTGAGATAATCCCGTTCTCTGAGCCGGCTGTCAAATTGACAGCTGGCTCAGAGAAAGTGCTGGGCGCCGTAGTCAAATCCCAAGGTGTACAGCGACGCCGCGGCTGTGCCGCTGCTGTCGCTAGTACGGTACCCTTGGCTTGCCTGGCTGTTGTGAATGTGTGATCCCTTCTGACGACCGCTGAGGTGCCGCTGACCGCTGCTGGCACTTCCGCATCAGTGAAGCGCCAGCAGCGGTGACGTCACTCTCTCTTCACACACACACACACACGGCAGGGCAGGTGAAGCACAGGCTGCTGCGTTGCGGTGTTGTTGGTTGGACGGTGGTAAGTGTGCTCCAGCTCCAGACCGCGGGGACCGACTGGGTAATGGAGCTGAAGACACCTACCAAACTTAGATTAGAATCTGATAACGTTTGATATTTAAGGGGGCTGGTTGGGTTGGGGGGTTGGTCGGATATATATATATATATATATAT
Organism: Ranitomeya imitator; assembly: GCF_032444005.1. NCBI lineage: Eukaryota > Metazoa > Chordata > Amphibia > Anura > Dendrobatidae > Ranitomeya > Ranitomeya imitator. Next base: position 108,915,803 of record NC_091283.1, on the reverse strand, counting down.
ATATATATATATATATATATATATATATATATATATAGTGCTGTGTGTGTATATAAGTGAGAGGTGCTGTGTGTGTTGTGCGTGTGTGTATATAAGTGAGAGGTGCTGTGTGTGTTGTGCGTGTGTTACTATAAGTGAGAGGTGCTGTGTGTGTTGTGCGTGTGTCACTATAAGTGAGAGGTGCTGTGTGTGTGTTGTGCGTGTGTGTATAAAAGTGAGAGGTGCTGTGTGTGTTGTGCGTGTGTGTATATAAGTGAGAGGTGCTGTGTGTGTTGTGCGTGTGTATATAAGTGAGAGGTGCTGTGTGTGTTGTGCGTGTGTGTATAAAAGTGAGAGGTGCTGTGTGTGTGTTGTGCGTGTGTGTATAAAAGTGAGAGGTGCTGTGTGTGTGTTGTGCGTGTGTGTATAAAAGTGAGAGGTGCTGTGTGTGTGTGTTGTGCGTGTGTGTATAAAAGTGAGAGGTGCTGTGTGTGTTGTGCGTGTGTGTATATAGGTGAGAGGTGCTGTGTGTGTGTTTTGTGTGTGCGTGCATGCGTAGCGCTGCGGGTGAATATGCAGAGATGTAAATAGTTTTGTGTGTGCGTACGGGGAGGAGAGGTGAGAGCAATGATGGGGAGAGGGCAATAATTGGGATGGAGGGGGGAGGAGGAGATGATGGATGTAGTGGAATGGGCAATTATGGAGGTGGCAATGATGGAGGTGGAATGGGCAATGATGGGGTTAGGGGGAGGAAATGATGGAGGTGGTGGAATGGGCAATGATGGGGAGAGGCAATGATGGAGGGGGAAATTGGAATGGGCAAAGATGGTGGTGGGGGAGGAGGAAATCATGGAGGTGGTGGAAAGGGCAATAATGAGGGGGGGAAGAAATGATGGAGGTGGTAGAATGGACCAGGATGGTGGTGGTGGAGAGCACACTGATGATATTGGAGGGGGAGAAAATGATGGAGGAGGTCGAATGGGCAAGTATGGTGATGTGTTTATGGCGGCGGAAAGGACAATGATGATGGTGCTGGAAAGGGCCAAGATGGGGATGGTGGGGGGAAGAGAAAATGATGGGTATGGTGGAAAAGGCAAAGGAGGAAATTATGGAGGTGGTGGAATGGGCAATGATGGGAGTGCTGGGGAAGGAGGAAATGATGGAGGTTGTGGAATGGGAGGGGAAGGAATGGGAGGTTGTGGAATGAGAAGGGAGGGGAATAGTGTGATGAGACAGTATAAGGGGAGAAAAATGAGTGGGCACAGAATAGAAACTGAGCAGTGGGGGCGTAGCATGGGGGGACAGTGTAAGGGCACAGCCAGGAGCGGACAGTATACCAAGGAGGGGGAGTTTGATGAGAGAGTACAGTATAAATACTGGGCCCTATGGGGGGACACAGTATGAGGACAGTGTGAAGAGGGGGCCGGTATGGGAAGGAGAGGTCAGTGTGAAGAGCGTGTACCATAAGCGGGACAGTGTGGGGGTCATATTTTGTGCAGACAATATAGTGAGGGGCAATGTTTTATACAGGAGCATTATAATGACACTTGTATCTTTAAGGGCATCATGTGGAGATTTTCTGCAAAAGAGCGGAGAAGATGGAGGTCTGCAGAGACGGCTGTGGATGAGAAAACTCATCATGGGGTCTGGACAAGATGAAGAAAGGAAGGAGAATGACTCCAGAGACGACGTCATCTATAAGGTACTTGGATGTAAATGTTATTTGTAATACTAACTAACTCATGTTTTTATTTATGTTAGGAGCATTAAAGGGGTTGTCCAATTTTGTGATGAGTCTGCAGTCATTCTTTGTGACTACAGACTTCTAAGTTCTCGCAGTGCGCACTACACGCTGTCAGGATTCTCTCGTGCTGGTGATTTACATACATGCGGTCACGTGCTGACTAGACATGTGTGGCTTCACTCAATGAAAATGAACTGAGTGAGGCCGGGCACGTCTAGTCAGAATGTGGTCAGAAGTATGCAAATCACATGCTTGTGCTGACATGACTGTCCACCGGCAAGGGAGAATCCTAAAAGTGTGCAGTGCATGCATTGTGAGAATTCAGAAGCTGCGATGTCAGGATTCAGCTCTGCAGGTTCCAGTAGTCGTCACATGGACACTTCACTCATATGTGACTTTCACACTTATGGTCTGGTGACAACGAGCTTCTCTTCTGCTTCTCTGTTTTTCACTGAACATTGAGAGCATTAGGAGAGAGGCTCGTCGGTACATGACTAAGTGTGAAAATCGCATATGCCCTGGGGGGGGGGCGCCAAAATGAATTCTTGCCCCGGATGCCAGAAACCCTAGATACGCCTCTGATGATGGAGGTAGCAGGGGGGGCTCAGGGAACCACCATTTCTCTCTTCTCTGATCTGTTAGATCATATAAGAGGAGAGAGAATGGATTTTAAATCTGACTTTTTTGTGATTGCTGTTATTTGGTAAATAACGGCGATCACGTGACAGGACTGTAAAAACCGACCCTGATCATGTTTTCCAGGGTCTCAGCTACCTCTGGTAGCCAAGATCCTGGAGATTTTCAAATACTGGGAGACGCTGTAACCTTATTTCTCAGCACTGTTAAAAAAAAAAGTGGCGCTGAGTAATAAGTAATGACCACTGATATGCCTTTTAACTGCGGCAGTTAAGGGGTTAAATCAACCAGTACCTTCAATCATTTTTTTCTTTTGGGGACTATATAAACATGTTAAAATATCCATCTTCAGATACGAAGAGAACTGCCAGATATTGATCTCTTGGAAAAGGACCTTTTAAACTGGGTGATTATGTTGAAAAGAGACAATACATGAATCAAAAATTCACAATCATAAAACTGGAGGCACATAGGAGAAGGCAGCATTGACCTACAGCATGCTAGGGAGCCTGGATTATTGATCCATACAGTACACATTCATTACATAATTGTGTTTCTGAGCCTTATGATAAAAGTAAAGACTGTCACCATTTCTATAACTGCAACATGAATAAGTCGTTCTGCACACAGCAGATTACTTAATGTGAATTGATGCTCCAGTCTATAAAACAGGGATTTTTGTGTTACTCACCGAAAAATCCTTTTCTCCGAGTCGTTCATTGGGGGACACAGGACTGTGGGTGTATGCTACTGCCGCCAGGAGGCTGACACTAAGTAGGTATAAAACAAAAAAAAGTTAGCTCCTCCTCCATAGTATACACCTTGCCACTGGCCCTGACAGCTCCAGTTTGGTGCACAAGCAGTAGGAGATAGAGAAAACAAAACAGCATTAGAGCAAAGACAACATGTCTAGAATAATACTATAGTCTGAACCACTCCATAGACAAATAAAATGAATAGGGAGGGAGCTGTGTCCCCCAATGAACGACTCGGAGAAAAGGATTTTACGGTGAGTAACACAAAAATCCCTGTTTCTCAATCGTCTCATTGGGGGACACAGGACTGTGGGATGTCCCAAAGCAGTCCCAGGGTGGGAAGAAGACTCACTGGAAGAAAACCCCTAGGCACTTACCGCCTATAGGTGTGATACCGCAGCCTGAAGAATTTTCCTTCCCAAACTTGCATCAGCAGAGGCCTGAGTGTGGATATTATAATGTTTAGAGAAAGTGTACAGGCTGGACCAAGTGGCCGCTTTGCAAACCTGCTCTGCTGAAGCTTGGTGCCGAAGCGCCCAGGAAGCCCCTACCGCCCGAGTAGAGTGTGCCCTGATCCCAGCCGGGATGGCTGCACCCTTGATACGGTAGGCCTCCTGAATAGTGGTTCTTATCCATCTGGCTAAGGTCGATCTAGAGGCTGCGAGTCCCTTTTTATGACCCGCAGGAAGAACGAACAGAACATCCGTCTTTCGAAAAGAAGCGGTCCGAGAAACGTATCTTCTCAGAGCTCTCACCAAATCTAGAGTATGGAGAGCTTTTTCCACCCGGTGTGTAGGCGCAGGACAAAAAGAAGGCAAGAAAATGTCCTCATTAATGTGGAATGAGGAGACTACTTTTGGCAAAAAGGAAGGTGCTGGTCTCAGCACCACCTTATCCTGATGAAATTGTAGAAACGGCGCCTGACAGGACAAGGCCGCTAACTCCGATACCCGCCTAATGGATGTTATAGCTACCAGAAACAAAACCTTCCAAGAAAGGTACCTTAAAGGAATATCTTGGAGGGGCTCAAATGGAGGTTCCTGAAGAACACTCAAGACCAAATTAAGGTCCCAAGCTTCTATCGGAGCTTTGTAAGGAGGGACTATATGAGAGACTCCCTGCAAAAAAGTTTTTACTTGCAGATTGGTAGCGATCCTGCGCTGGAAAAGAACCGATAAGGCGGATATTTGCCTCCTAAGGGTACTTGGAGCGAGACCTGAGTCTAGACCAGATTGGAGAAAAGCTAGGACATTAGGAATGGAAAACCGAAGAGGAGGAAGACCCTTCTTCCTGCACCATGAGAGAAAGACTTTCCAGGTGTGGTGGTAAATGCGTGCTGAAGCTGTCTTTCGAGCATTAACCATAGTTGAGGCTACTTTCTGAGAAAAACCGGCCTGGGTCAGAATCCAAGATTCAACGGCCAAGCCGTCAAACGCAGGGCCTCTAAGTTCTTGGTGGAATATCGGCCCCTGCGACAGAAGATCTCGCTGCATTGGTAGCTGCCAAGGAACCCCGACGATCAGCTGAACTAGGTCTGCGTACCATGACCTCGGAGGCCAATCTGGGGCGACTAGAATTGTCGGAACTCCCTCTAACTTGATCTTCCTGACGACCTTTGGAAGCAGCGCCGGGGGGGAAACAGATATGGAAGACGAAATTGGTTCCAAGATAGGACTAGTGCGTCTACGGCAATTGCTCCTGGATCTCGAAACCGAGCAACGAACCTGGGTACTTTGGTATTCGACCTGGTGGCCATTAGATCCACGTCCGGGATTCCCCAGCGTAGACATATCTGCTGAAAAACATCGGGGTGAAGAGACCATTCCCCGGGCGCAAGCCCCTGTCGGCTCAGAAAGTCCGCTGCCCAGTTCTCCTTGCCCGGGATGTAAACTGCCGAGATCACAGAGTGATTGTTCTCGGCCCAGCGGAGGACTTGTCCTACCTCGCGCATGGCTGATCTGCTGCGAGTGCCCCCCTGATGATTTACGTAGGCCACGGCCGTGGCATTGTCCGATTGGATCCGCACCGGGCGACCCGCCAGAAGATGGTGTAAGTGCTGCAAAGCCAGCCAAATTGCCCTTATTTCCAACAGATTGATTGGAAGGGTTGATTCCCTTGGGGACCAACGACCCTGAGCCGTGTGCTGGAGAAACACTGCTCGCCAACCGAGAAGGCTGGCGTCTGTAGTGACTACCAGCCAATGAACTGGAGGAAAGGCTTTCCCCTGAAGTAGGGAGGAACTCCTCATCCACCATATCAGGGATTGCCTGACCCCAGGAGCCAGACGACACCTGAGGTTGAGAGACAAAGGGCTCCTGTCCCAGGCTGACAGAAGTGCCTGTTGGAGTGGACGAAGATGGAATTGGGCGAATGGAACCGCTTCTATAGCTGCTACCATCCTGCCCAAGACCTTCATGCAGAACCGGATTGAATGGAAACTTGGCTGCCGAAGAATTTTTACCTCCTGCCGGAGACAAAGCACCTTGTCCTGGGGTAAAATAGTTAGCCCCCGAGAGGTGTCGAAGATCATCCCTAAAAAAAGAGATCTTCCGAGATGGTACTAGAGATGACTTCTTTAAATTGACCAGCCACCCTAGACGAGCTAGGGTGTCCAAAGAGATGTTGACGTTGTCCCTGCATGCCTGCAAAGTTGGTCCTTTGACTAAGAGATCGTCTAAGTAAGGCAGAATGACTATGCCTCGAGACTGCAGGATTGACACCACTGTTGCCATCACCTTCGTGAACACCCTGGGAGCAGTGGCGAGCCCGAAAGGTAATGCAGTGAATTGGAAGTGTCGCTCGCCTATGGAAAACCGTAGAAATTTTTGATGAGGAGGAAATATAGGAACGTGCAGATAGGCGTCTTGAATATCTATGGAAGCCAGGAATTCTCCCCTTTCCATAGCCGCAATGACCGAGCGGAGAGATTCCATACGGAAGCGACGAGTGCTGATGAATTTGTTTAGACACTTTAGGTCCAGAATGGGTCTCACGGTCCCATTCTTTTTGGGAACCGTAAACAGATTTGAATAAAACCCCTTGAACCTTTCTTCCTTTGGAACAGGGACAATGACCCCGTTGGACTGAAGAGACTCGACTGCTCTGAATAAAGCTCTTAGACGGGTTTTTGAACTGGGAAGACTGGACGGAAAAAAACGGCCTGGAGGGAGACAGGAAAACTCTATTTTGTACCTTGAAACCACCAGGTCTCTTACCCATCTGTCGTGAACAACTGACAGCCAGGACTGATGGAACAGTAGTAGGCGACCGCCTACTCTGTTGGAAGCGACGAGAGGCTGCCTCCAGTCATTTAGCCGAAGATCGAGGATATCTAGATCCCCTAGATCTTGACGGTTGATACCGCATTCTTGCCAATGGATTGGCCCTATAGGAGACCTGGTGCTCCCGGTCTTGGACAGGCCGACTTGGGGGACCTGCGCTTGGTGCCGCAGACCACCGGGAGTTACGAAAGGATTTAAATCTTGCTTGAAATTGGCGACGAAAAGGTTGCTTAACCTTTTGTTGAGGAAGGAAATTACTTTTACCTCCCGTGGTATCAGATATAAGCTGATCCAATTTTTCGCCAAAAAGACGGACACCTTGATAAGGAAGGGATGTAAGGGACTTCTTTGAAGTAGAGTCCGCCCGCCAATTTCTTAGCCATAGGGCCCTTCTGATAGCAATAGCATTTGCCGCAGCCAATGCTGAACAATTTGCCGCATCCAAGGATGCATTAATCAGATAATTTCCTGCTAAAGATATCTGATTTGACATCTCTATCACCTCTACAGGAAACCCCTTATCCTGAAGAGCCTTAGTTACAGACTCTGACCAAGCTATCATAGCTTTGGCAACCCATGTGGCCGCAAAAGACGGTGCGAGGGCTGACCCTGAAGCCTCAAACAGAGACCGAGCTAGACTCTCTAGGAGCCGATCAGTCGGATCCTTAATAGACGACCCATTAGGAAGAGACAGCAACGTACTAGAGGCCAAACGGGATACGGGAGGATCCACTGAAGGGGATTCTGCCCACTTTTTACAAAGCTCTGGAGCGAACGGATACCTTGCACCTAGGGCCTTCTGGCCTAAGAAACGTTTATCCGGTCGCTCCATGTGACGTTGGACAAAATCCTCAAACTCAGGATGAGTAGAAAACACCTTATGAGGTTGCTTGAATTTCTTAAAGGACACCTTATGACCAGAAGGTAAGGTGGCCACATCCTCTACTCCCAAGGTCTGGTTAACGGCCTCAATGAGACTATCAACAGATTCCTGATAACCAGGAGCTTCTAAATCAAAAGACCCCGCTGAGTCATAGTCCGAACTGTGCTCACTCAATTCCGCAGGAGAGGGAGATCGAGAGACGGGATTCAAAGATGCTGATGCACCTGACGGACCGGGAGACGCTGTGTGGGATCGTTTCCCCTGTGTCTGCCTAGAGGGAGTACGGCCCCTGCAGGCCGGAGGATCCTGAAAATCGGAGGATCTTTCCAAAACAGGCGGATGAATGTCCCTGACAGGGGCTTGAAGGGACTCAAACCGCCTTTGTTAGAGACGCCATAGACTGCGTTAATGATATGACCCACTCAGGGGGAGACACTGCCGACCCAGGTACAGGCACACCCGGCAGGATAGCCGGCGGGGAAACAGACAGGGTAGCAGACGGGGGCTCCTGCACGCGCTCGGAATCACAAGCCTCACAGAAATGGTTACTTTGCGCATGCGGAAAAGTAGACTGACAGGTAATGCATGAGGTATACAGAACTGAGTGAGTCTTAGTCTTTCTAGACATGACTCTATTGCTGCTGCTGCTGCTGCTGCTGCTATGCTCCGTATCTCCTTATGAGCTACTAGGTCTAGAACAAATACTGTTGTCAGGCTGAGGGAAGTAGCACTTACCCCAGTCCTGTGTCCCCATATGCTCTCAAACACTGAACCATGTCTCCTGTGCAAACCACACATATAAACTAATTCACAGGGCGGATGCCTGAAAAAAGTGGGAGGAATTACCGCACATGGTCCCGGTTTAGGCCGAAGCAGGGATCTAGATTTTACTCTTTCCCCTGCTCTCCCGGGAAAGCCGGACACCTTGATAAGGAAGGGATGTAAGGGACTTCTTTGAAGTAGAGTCCGCCCGCCAATTTCTTAGCCATAGGGCCCTTCTGATAGCAATAGCATTTGCCGCAGCCAATGCTGAACAATTTGCCGCATCCAAGGATGCATTAATCAGATAATTTCCTGCTAAAGATATCTGATTTGACATCTCTATCACCTCTACAGGAAACCCCTTATCCTGAAGAGCCTTAGTTACAGACTTTGACCAAGCTATCATAGCTTTGGCAACCCATGTGGCCGCAAAAGACGGTGCGAGGGCTGACCCTGAAGCCTCAAACAGAGACCGAGCTAGACTCTCTAGGAGCCGATCAGTTGGATCCTTAATAGACGACCCATTAGGAAGAGACAGCAACGTACTAGAGGCCAAACGGGATACGGGAGGATCCACTGAAGGGGATTCTGCCCACTTTTTAATGCAGCAGCAATAGAGTCATGTCTAGAAAGACTAAGACTCACTCAGTTCTGTATACCTCATGCATTTCCTGTCAGTCTACTTTTCCGCATGCGCAAAGTAACCATTTCTGTGAGGCTTGTGATTCCGAGCGCGTGTAGGAGCCCCCGTCTGCTACCCTGTCTGTTTCCCCGCCGGCTATCCTGCCGGGTGTGCCTGTACCTGGGTCGGCAGTGTCTCCCCCTGAGTGGGTCATATCATTAACGCAGTCTATGGCGTCTCTAACAAAGGCGGTTTGAGTCCCTTCAAGCCCCTGTCAGGGACATTCATCCGCCTGTTTTGGAAAGATCCTCCGATTTTCAGGATCCTCCGGCCTGCAGGGGCCGTACTCCCTCTAGGCAGACACAGGGGAAACGATCCCACACAGCGTCTCCCGGTCCGTCAGGTGCATCAGCATCTTTGAATCCCGTCTCTCGATTTCCCTCTCCTGCGGAATTGAGTGAGCACAGTTCGGACTATGACTCAGCGGGGTCTTTTGATTTAGAAGCTCCTGGTTATCAGGAATCTGTTGACAGGCTCAGTACAGGAAGAAGCTGCCGGCGCCAGGGAACAGACTTGCAGGGACCGCACCAGGAGCAGGTGAGTATAACGGGGAGGGGAGCGCTGTGTGATATTCACCTGTTCCTCCTTCTGGCACCGCTCCGTCTTCAGCTGTGATGCTCAGGTCAGAGGGCGCGGTGACGTGGTTAGTGCAAGCCCTCTGCCTGAACGTCAGTGCAGGAGACGCTGAAGATGGAGCGGCGCCGGAACGAGGAGCAGGTGAATATTGAAAGTGCCGGGGGCCTGAGCGACGGAGAGGTATGTGATTTTTTTTATTTTTTTATCGCAACAGCAAATGGGGCAAGTGTCTGTATGGAGCATCTATGGGGCCATAACGTTTGTGCAGCACTATATGGGGCCATAATATTTGTGCAGCACTATATGGGGCCATAACGTTTGTGCAGCACTATATGGGGCCATAACATTTGTGCAGCACTATATGGGGCCATAACGTTTGTGCAGCACTATATGGGGCCATAACGTTTGTGCAGCACTATATGGGGCCATAACGTTTGTGCAGCACTGTATGGGGCCATAACGTTTGTGCAGCACTATATGGGGCCATAACGTTTGTGCAGCACTTTATGGGGCCATAACGTTTGTGCAGCACTGTATAGGGCCATAACGTTTGTGCAGCACTATATGGGGCCATAACGTTTGTGCAGCACTATATGGGGCCATAACGTTTGTGCAGCACTATATGGGGCCATAACGTTTGTGCAGCACTATATGGGGCAAATATCTTTATGGAGCATCTTATGGGGCCCATTATTAACCTTTATGCAGGATTATATGGGGCATATTTTAATATGGAGCATCTTATGGGCCCATCATAAACTTTATGGAGCATTATATGGGGCTCCTGATTCAATATGGATATTCAAAAACACTTAACCTACTGATGTCTCAATTAATTTTACTTTTATTGGTATCTATTTTTACTTTTGACATTTACTGGTAGCTGCTGCATTTCCCACCCTAGGCTTATACTCGAGTCATTACGTTTTCCCAGTTTTTTGTGGCAAAATTGAGGGGGGTCGGCTTATATTCAAGTATATACGGTAATCTTCTCTGATGAGTCTAATTTTCAGCTTTGCCCAACAACTAGTCATCTAATGATTAGACAGCCCTGGAGAGGCGTACAAGCCACAGTGTCTTGCACCCACTGTGAAATTTGGTGGGGGATCGGTGATAATCTGGGGATGCTTCAGCAAGGCTGGAATTGGGCAGGTTGTTCTTTGCGAAGGACGTATGAATCAAGCTGCAGACAAGGTTATCCTGGAAAAACTTTTGACTCCTTCTGCTTAAGCAAATGTTCCCCAACTCTGAGGATTGTTTTTTCCACAGTACAATGCACCATGCCACGCAGCTAGGTCAACCAAGGTGTGGATGAAGGACAACCACATCAAATCCCTGTCATGGCCAGCCCAATCTCCACACCTGAACCCCACTGAAAACCTATGGAATGTAATCAAGAGGAAGATGGATAGTCACAAGCCAAATAAAGAAGTGCTTAAATTTTTGTACCAGTAGTGGCATAAGGCCACCCAAAAGCAGCGTGAAAGACTGGTGGAAAGCATGCCAAGATGCATGAAAGCTGTGATTAAAAATCATGGTTAGTCCACAAAATATTGATTTCTGAATGCATCCAGAGTTAAAACATTAGTATTGTTGTTTCTAAATGATTATGAACTTGTTTTCCTAGCATTATTTGAGGTCTGCAAGTGATGCATTTTTTTGTTATTTTGACCATTTCTCATTTTCAGAAAATAAACACAAAATGTATTGCTTGGAACTTCGAAGACATGTTGTCAGTAGTTTATAGAATAATAGAACAATTTACATTTTACTCAAAAATATACCTATAAAGAGAAAAATCAGCCAAACTGAAAATTTTGCAGTGGTCTCTTAATTTTTGCCAGAGCTGTATAGGTCTATGCTCCGTATACATGAATGAGCGAGTGAGAGCATGCATTTACATAAGTGTGTAACATGCCGTGGTTGTAGCATCCATTTATAAATCCCGTCTGCACAGACTAAACAGGTCAGCAATACCCAAGAAATGAGGAAAATGCTAATTTATCATGTGAATGGACAGTTTATGGCGGAACAAAAATCATTGTACTCAGCAACATCGCCCGGTGTAAATGGCAGATGAGCTGCTGAAAATATGATACTGTATGGTGACAAGATTAATCTACTAATGATCGTTCTATGCCTGTCATTCTTCATCAACCTGTGTAAACAAGCGCCATACAATATCAATATTATTGCACACACTCATTTAAAGGGGTTGTTCACTACTAGGACAACACCCCTTTTCTAGATCTCAATACCTATACTCACCTCCTGTGCCGTCGCCATTCCAGGGGTGGCGTCACTCGCGTCACCAGTGCTCTTGCGCGGTTGTCATCACCAGGGCTGTGAAGTCAAAGTCTGTATAAAATGGACTGACTCAGACTCCAAAAATATATAATACATTGGGTACAGTAGTATAATGCAGGATGTGCAGTAAAGGTTTTCAGCACCGATTGAGCCGGGGGTGATGAGTGATGTAGTGAAAAGTGTAGTTACTCACCGATAACGGTGTTTCTCAGAGCCCATGACAGCACTACCAGAGAGAGGGGGTCCGCCCTTCAGGGACAGGAAACCTACAGAATAAAAGGGCGGTACCTCTCCCCTGCATCAGTTTTGTTTACAGAGCATCGGAGGTCCTCCAGGTTAGTCACAACATAAAAAATATGCAATTTAATCATAATGCTTAAAGGGAACCTGTCACCTGAATTTGGCGGGACTGGTTTTGGGTCATATGGGCGGAGTTTTTGGATGTTTGATTCACCCTTTCCTTACCCGCTGGCTGCATGCTGGCCGCAATATTAGAGTGAAGTTCATTCTCTGTCTTCCGTAGTACACACCTGCGCAAGGCAATCTTGCCTTGCACAGGCATGTACTACGGAGGACAGAGAATTAATTTCAATCCAATATTGCGGCCAGCATGCAGCCAGCGGGTAAGGAAAGGGTGAATCAAACACCCAAAAACTCCACCCAAATGACCCAAAACCAGTCCCGCCAAATTCAGGTGACAGGTTCCCTTTAACAAGTGAACACCGTGTCTATATGGAAAATCACTTCACACAAATAATGTGCTCACCGCACACGTGATGAGGGGGGGAATAAGCAGGTGCTGTCATGGGCTCTGAGAAACACCGTTATCGGTGAGTAACTACACTTTTCTCAGTCGCCTATGACAGCACTACCAGAGAGAATTACAGAGATCATTGCTTAGGGAGGGACCACAGCCTGCAGAACCCTTCTCCCGAAGGTTAGGTCAGACGAAGAGGCTAGGTCTAAGCGGTAGTGTCTGAAGAAGGTTGAAGGTGATGACCAGGTGGCCGCCTTACAAATCTGATCTAATGGTACCTCTGACCTTTCGGCCCAGGAGGTCTCCATAGCCCTTGTAGAATGTGCCTTCAGTCCTTGCGGAACGGCGTTCCCGGAGGATGAGTACGCCAAGGCTATTGCGTCTGTGACCCATCGAGCTATAGTGCCCTTAGAAGCTTGAAGTCCTTTTCTGGGCCCCTGGAAGCAGATAAAAAGAGACCCTTCCTTCCTATACTGCTGGGTGATTTTAATGTATTGGACCAGGCACCTTTTAACGTCTAGTGTATGGAATCTCTCTTCCTTCTTATTTTTAGGGTTTTGACAGAAGGAAGGATTATTTCCTGAGATCTCTGGAATGTTGACGCAACTTTTGGTAGATAGGCAGGGTCTGTTTTTAGTATAACCTTATCATCCAGAATTTGTGTAAATGGAGGGTTTGCAGACAGGGCTTGGAGGTCACTTATCCTACGGGCTGAAGTCAGGGCTATTAGGAGGGCCGTTTTAAGAGAAAGAATCCTAAGGGGTACCGATTCTATAGGCTCAAACGGGGATTCTGTTAGGGCTGACAAGACTAAGTTCAGATCCCAGGTTGGTAATCTACTTATAGTTACAGGTTTAGACCTTGCGGCTGCTCTGATAAACCGTATAACCCAAGGATTGGCCGCTATGTTTTCACAGTATAACGCTCCTAGAGCTGCTATCTGTACCTTTAAGGTACTTACTGAAAGGCCTAAATCTAAGCCCTTTTGTAGAAATTCTAGTATTTCAGACACTGGAACACCATCTTGCAACCTTACCCCGGAGGAGGACAAATTTTTTTTCCATGTTTTGCCGTATATTTTTGTGGTCACAGGTTTTCTACTTTTCATTAGTGTGGACACTAGTTTGTCAGAAAACCCTCTTTCCCTCAATAGTGACCTCTCAAATGCCACGCTGTCAGATGGAGATTCTCTGACTGAGGGTGGAACACCGGTCCCTGAGACAGGAGGTCCGGAAGATCCGGAAGCACCCAGGGATCGGTGATCGATAGCATCCTCAGCCATGAGAACCAAGCTCTCTTGGGCCAGAAGGGGGCTATTAAGATGAGTCTGGATTTGTCCTGCCTGATCTTTCTCAAACTGCTGGAATGAGAATAGTAGGGGGAAATGCATACGCCAGGGTCTGTGTCCAGGGTATTGTGAATGCATCCACAGCCTGAGGGTTCCCCCTGGGATCTAGGGAACAGAAAGTTTCTACTTTCTTGTTGTGCATATTGGCAAAGAGGTCTATTACAGGGATTCCCCATAGATCTGTAATTTTGTTGAATATGCCCTGATTTAGAGACCACTCCCCCTGCTTTAGTTGGGTACGACTCAGGAAGTCCGCTTTCTGGTTTTCTACCCCTTTTATATGTAGGGCTGATAGGGACAGGAAGTTGTTTTGTACCAGGCAGAAAATTTTGGAAGTGGTTTCCATTAATGATTGAGACCTGGTTCCCCCCTGGTGGTTTAAGTAAGCTACTACTACTTTGTTGTCCGAGAATACTCGGACATGATGGCCTTGTAGTTGGTCTAGGAAATACAGTAGTGCATGATTTACGGCCCTCAGCTCTTTTTGATTTGAGGAAGATCTGAGCTCCTGATTTGTCCATATCCCTTGAGCGACTGTCGTCCAGGTGAGCCCCCCACCCTGTGGGACTTGCATCTGTGGTGACTATCTGAGACGCCTCTATCACCCAGGGAATCCCTTTTGATAAGTTGCTGGGATTTAACCACCAGACTAGGGAATGAATAGTGGGTAAACTTAGAGTCATTCGACTTTCTAACCGCCCTCCTAGTATTTTTTGGTTCCTTAATATATCCCACTGGAGTGTCCTTGTGTGGAGCTGTGCCCACTGAACCGCTGGGAGACAGGCAGAGAGGGACCCCAGTAATGACATTGCCTTCCTTAGAGTCATGGTAGGGTTTGCACGTGCTTCTGACACTAGGTGGATTATGTTTTGTTTTTTCTTGTCTGGTAGGTAACACACCTGAGAACTTGAGTCCAGGGTGAGACCCAAGAATTCTTGAACCCTGGTTGGTTCCAGTCTTGATTTTTGGAGGTTCACCAGCCAGCCCAAATTTCTTAAGGTGTCTATCACTCTGTCGCATTGGTGATGGCAGAGTTCGGCCGAGTTGCTTACTATCAGAAAGTCGTCTAGATATGGAATAATCAAGACGTCTTCCTCTCTCAGATGTGCCATCATCTCCGCTATCAACTTCGTGAAGATGCGGGGAGCAATTGATATGCCAAAGAGAAGAGCCCTGTATTGGTATTCCCTGGTCTGTCCTTTTATGACTACTGCCAGTCTGAGGAATTTCTGAGAGGTCTTGTGGATGGGGACGTGATAATACGCGTCGCTGAGATCTAGAACTATCATAAAACAGTTGGGAAACAGATTTTTTACCGTTGACTTTATTGACTCCATTTTGAATCTGTGGTTTTTTACATAAGTATTCAACTTCCGTAGGTTTATTATAGTCCGGAAGGTTCCGTCCGGTTTGGGAACCAGGAACAATGGAGAGTAGAAACCCTTCCCTCTCTCCAGAGGGGGGACTTCTTGGATGACAGCCTTGTTTACTAGTTTTACGATTTCTAGTTCTAGAGCTTCTTGTTGTTGAGGAGATGATCTCAGCGGTGTTACCACGTAATTCCGTGGGGGTAGGGATAAAAATTCTATGCGAAGCCCTTCTCCTATTAATTTCAATATCCAAGGGCTGGTCGAAATTTTCTCCCAGGCCGGGAGGAATTGAGACAATCTCCCTACCACCCTGGGGAAGATGTCACTTGGGGGGGGGGGGGGGGGGGGTTTCTATCCCTAGGGGAGTTACCAAAAAGGAAACCTCTGGTCTTTCCTTCTCCCAACATCCCATCGGTTTTGCTCCCTCGGTGGTCTCCTAAAAAATTTTCTGTTCCGAAAGGGCCGTTTGTTATATGTTGGGGCCAGGATGGGAAAACCTTTCTTTTTAATCACCTGCTTTTTGCAGGATATCGTCCAAAGTCTCTCCAAAGAGAAATTTACCTTCACAGGGGATTGAACACAGTTTTTGTTTAGTTTGTAAGTCCCCCGGACAGCTTTTTAACCATAAGGTTCTACGTGCCGCATTTGATAGAGCTGCAGATTTAAATGTTAATTTAATGGAGTCGGCTGAGGAGTCTGCCAAGAATGCCGCAGCTCCTCTAATCATAGGGATGGATTCTAAAATTTTATTTCTGGGGACCCCATCTCTAAGCTGTTTCTCTAGGTTGTCAACCCAAATCATTAAAGAACGTGACGTACAGGCCGCCGCTATAGTTGGCCTTAAGCATCCTCCTGCTGACTCCCAGGCCCCTTTAAGAAAAGTATCTGCTCTTTTATCAAGAGGATCTTTCAAGGTTCCCATGTCCTCGAATGGCAATGCGAACTTTTTCGAGGCCTTAGCTACTGCAACGTCTAGTTTGGGGGCTTTATCCCACGAGACCGAAGCCTCTTCTTCAAAGGGGTATTTCCTTTTAATAGAGGGAACCGATGCTTTTTTCCTCTCAGGTTTCTCCCACTCCTTTTTTATTAATGTTTGAATGTTTTCGTTAAGGGGAAACACCTTACGCTTTTTTTGGGATAGCCCTCCAAACATAATGTCCTGCACGGTTTTATCAGGACGAGGATCCAACACCCCCATCGTTGATCTCACAGCCTTTACGAGGCCGTCAACCTCATCTAGGGGGAAGCAATGACGACCCCCACTTTCACTATCTGAAGAGGAGAAGGATGAATCCTGCGTATCCGAGTCTTTACTCTCGAAGCTGGAAGAGTCGGAAATTCCTATCAGGAACTGATTGTTTCTTAGTAGATCTCTTTTCGCTTTTAAGGGAGTTAAACACCGTCTCAACTTCCGCTTTAATTACAGAACGTAACTCAGAGGCGAAGTTTGGAGTCTCCTCACAGAGGACTCGCTCAATACAGTAGTCGCATAATTTCTTCTCCCAGGACTGTGGTAATGCTTTCTCGCATAAGGGGCAGGTTCTATTTTTCATCTTCCCAGTTCTCTTCCTTGCCTAAGATAAGGGAGAAGGAGAACCCCAATTACAAAAAAATGAGCTTTCACGAAGATCACTCACCAATCTGACGCAGCCACAGGTACCGGTTGTGGAGGAGGGGTAGAATCCTGAAGAGTATGATCCATGGCCGGCCGCAGGTTTACCACACTGGAACTACGTTGTGTGGAATTGGCTACTGGATCGAGAACTCCGGTTGCCTGCAGAAGTTCTCTTCCCCTGGCCATCTGGCGCTGACGATGGCGCTGCTGCTGCGGTGGCGACGGCGGTGGTGGCTGGAGCTGCTGATCGCTGTCCTCCATGTCTCTTGGAACAGCATGCAGCAAGGGTATTGCTAAGCGCACCTTCTTTTAAAGAATGGCGCTTATCCCCTCCCCCCGTGGCTGCGTTGTTTAGAGGAAGCGTTTTTTTTTTTTTCTTCTTCCCCAGCCACTGCGCATGCGCACGCAGCCAGTGACCCGGAAATGAAGGATTCCGGTTCCGGGGCAGCGCCATCTTTGTGTAGTCATTCACCTCACTGCCCCCGAACCGGAAGTTCCTCCACTACTTCCGGTGCGGCGCCATCTTGGAATCCTGGCATCCTGCGGCAGTGTGCTGGAGCGCTCCAACTTCTATCCGGAGTGGCGGTGGCGCTTCCCCCCGCTCACGCTTCCAGACCCCTCGGTCGAAGCCGTGGCGGCTTCGGATACCGGACCAGCTGTGGCAGGGGCCTCCCCGCTGTCAGAACCCGGACTGGCCGGCTCCGGATCTTCGCCAGGTTAGACACTGTATATTTACACCAAGAAATATTACACAAAGTGTTCAAAAGGAAATAATGTATTCATTGGTAAATAGCCATGATCCAGTCACAAACCAAACATTGGAATATTAACCTGAGAGGCTGGTCTAGAAACCTGACCTCCAAGCTAACTATAAATTAGGCCTACACACAAAGAAAGATGTTCACATGTGGGGGCAGCCTGAAAAGCTGACGTGAGCCATTCCATATTTCTCCCTCCCTCAGGGACAGAGTACCAGGCTGCAAAGTTAGATATTTCTGTAAGTTTTCTCCCTTTATTTTATCACCGTTTCTGCATATTTGTATGTCACTTTATTTCCATTTTAATATCCTTTATATTGTAAGCACTGTACCTTTTATATTAAAGCTTAAAACTTTAATAAGTCTGAACCTTGTATGCTCTAAAGAATCCATAGCCTTAGAGTGTGTGCTCCTGGTGATTGGCACATAGTAGTAGTAATATTTCAGGGACTCATCGCCTGTGTGTTCGGTGAGTGGCAGCAGCGTGTATGAACGGGGTGTGTGGACTGTGTCGGGGTGTGAATTATGTTCCCATTGCAGCATAGGGCTGGACTAAGAAAGGAGATAGATGAACCCTTGCAGGTACAACCCCAAGTCACATGCTGAGAAGCGGGTATGTGACATGTGTTAACCGCACAAGAACCCCAGGGACGAGAGTGCCGACACCGCTGGTATGACGCCAGCATGGGAGTTAAATGTAAGTTTTCTTATTTTAATCAGGACCAAGCATGGGGTATGAGAAGGGGTTGTTTGACAACCCCTTTAACTGTCTGAACTCAGCACATGTAACTGCATCCTAAATGTTTGAGTGTGGTGCAATAGGGTAGCATTTATGGACCACTGTCTAAAACCGGCTCTGCCTTAATAAGTGGGCACTTAAGAATTTGCATCCACTAACAGTGTGCCTGACATCAGATGTGAAATATAAAGCCGTAAATAAAAATTTGTCTTATACACATTTTAAAGAATCATACACAGATGTAAGTGTAACCAATGTGGAGACCAGACTGAACCAAAGAATCCATCTTGTCTTCCTCCTGAGAAATCTGCTTCTAAACAGCAAACTTGACATTTCCTTTTATGGAAGTAATCACGCGCGCATTCCTTCTTGTTATCATAGTCCTTCACCCACATACCAGATATTGTAACATTTCACTAGTATAGACTTGTTTTGTAAGAGATTGTGAAATATGTGCGCATGTCTGTAAATGCCTAACTTTTTACTATATAAAGAAGGGACAGCACCCAGTGAGGCAGGCGTGCTCCGGGGCTACCCCTGTTTATGACCACACAACCTTTGTGCTGCGTGTCATTTACTTGGATCCCTACATCCAGGAAGCCAGGGACGGAAAAGGACTCAACATTTCTTGGCGCCCGAAACAGGGACCCGAGGCGAGAGTATCTGCTCGAGATTCACCTGCGGATACGGACAACGGAGATCTGGGATAATGGACGGCAAATGAACTGAAAAACCTGGCCAGGTAAGAGACATTATTAGTTCTCTTTTATCTGCCCTGTATTATCCGAAAGATCTCTACGAGCCGTGTCACGCTGGGTTAGTCTAGTAGTGAGTAGATACCTATAAAACTCGGGTTACCATATTGTATAGATTTATGAGTCCTGTCCCTGGCAGTGTGTGAACAGTGTGAAGGTTGTGGCATGTTATGAAAGAAGGATAAAAGTACGTAAAACAATAAGCCGAAATTGTTAGGACAAGTCTTATTAGTGAAGTCAGCCTAACTGGGTCATGTGGTTGCGTCCTTTCGGGGAGACCTCCGCCCACGCTTGACTCTCTTTAAGAACTTGTTTCTTCATTTCTGGATAAGAGTTTGATAGAATGAGCCCAGGACACGGGTCCATGAGCCTGGGACAAGTATGATAACAGAGACGGAAAGTTTGGTGATCTGTTTGGTGTTGCTGATCCTGTTTGCGTGCATTGTAGGAATCAAGTTTATTCTGCACATTAGAAAGAACGGAGCAGATCAGCCCTTCAATATTTTAGCTCCCTAGGAAGAAGGTAACGAGACATCACTCCAGAGAGGTGGTTGTCCAAACGTCACCTAGGATAAGTGTAGCTATTATTGAAAAGAAAAATGGGAAATAAACAGACAAAAACCGTCTTAGGACAAGTAGAAGCAAAAGATATCATACAGGAAAGATGTGGAAGGACAGTCAGAAGGCAGATCAGAAGGGTAAGAAAAAAATTGGGAATTTCAGAAGCACTTATGTTTAGCACTGAATGGGAAAGATTGAGTAAAGAACGAGGTGGAATTATCAGGGATAATGGGTGGGAAGAAATCATACACTGTATGATAAAGGTCTCAAAAACAGCTAAAGAGGAGAATTGGAAGTATGATCCAGACACTTCCAAATGGAGTATGGGTACGAGAAAATGTTGTGCTACGACTCATTCAGTTCCTCCTCCTTATCTAGATCCGAATGTTCAACCATTTGTACCTTCAGGAGGTACAGAGGAAGGGAAACCCATACCAAATTTATATCCTGGGTTAAGCGGGGTGGAAGGATGGGTATGCCAAAATTGTGGCCAGCAGAATCCGGATTGGAGAACTGAGTGTTCCGCCTGTGGGGCCCCTAAAGGCCATCAGTTATTAGCACCTGTTAGGATAATAACAAAGGGAGTGAGAGAAGCTGATCCCGAGAATCCTAATCAAAGAATTACTAGGCAAATTGAAACACAGCAGTATTTTCCATGGACACCAGCTGAGGGTATGTCTCTTCTTATGAATGCACCAGATCCAACTCGATACCCAAATAGATTTGCTAGTTATATAGAGCAAATAATTCGCACACATAATGGTTCATGGATGGATGGAATGGAATTATGTAGGCTAAAAATGCCATCGGGAATGTTTCAGGAGCTGATTGTAGCAACACAGGCTCAAAGACCAGCAGGAGAAAATGTAAGAGCACCTTTTGTGATAGAGTCAGGAAACCAGTTTGTAGAGGCTCTAAATCAGTTCATGCAAGGAAAACAGAGGGAGAGAGGATCCACAGGCATAGTTATGCAGAAAGCAGGTCAATCCATAGATGAGTATTCCCGGGAGCTGGAAGATAGCTTTAGGGATGAGGGATTAAATATTGCTGATCCAGGAGTCCTCCGGCTCTATACTAAACAATTGATTGAGGGACTTGAACCAGGCATTAAGGAAAGATTCAAGTCAGCTACGCCAGATTGGAGAACTCTAGAACAACCACAGATAGTGAAACAAAGATGTATGGGCATTGCTATGGATTTAAGAGAAAAGAAAAAACCTGTCAGAATAGCGCAAGCAAACACAACAGGTGGAAGGGCAAGACATAATTTTCCCTGTCATTACTGCAAGAAACCAGGACATTTCCAGAGAGAATGTAGAAAGAAGCAGGCAGACATAAAATCAGGAAAATTTGTACCAAAGAATAAGCCCTCAGACACCCAACAGACATCCATAGTGGATGGTCCCATACCAGACTCAGATTGACTCAATGTGTTACAAACTTCCCTACCAGCTAGAAGACCTATAATACAGGTGAATGTGGGGGGGAAGAGAGATTCCATTTTTGATAGATACAGGTGCAACTTCCTCAATTTTGAATCAAGATTTTCTTCCGAACCCAGAAGATGTTTCACAGCAAACAACTTTGGCTGAGGGTTATGATGGGGTAATTCAAACACTACCATACACTGTGCCCCTAGAGGTCTCATTAGGACCTAAATGTTTTGCATCCAGATTTTTGTATGCCAGAGGTGCCCCAACATGTTTGTTGGGAACTGATGTCGTAAAGAAATTAGAAGCTAACATCAATTTTAGGGAAGATGGCAGTTATGCTGACTATCCCTGATGATGCAGAAATATTAGAACAATATGTCAGAATTCAGGCTTTTGAGGATTATACTGAAGAAAAAGAGTACACCACAGATCTAGACCTCTCAACGGTCCCAGAAACACTGTGGGCACAGGGTGACACTGATGTGGGATTATTGCATATCTCTCCTGTAAAACTTTCTTCCACAGCTCAGACAATACCCTGTGAGTGCCCAGCAGGAACTAGCGATTACAAAACAGATAGAGGGATATAGAGAGAAAGGAGTTTTGGTAGAGATACAATCACCTGCTAACACTCCTCTGTATCCAGTCAAGAAGAGAACTCTTGATAAGGGTTCTATGCCCAAATATCGTATGGTACATGATCTAAGAGAAATAAACAAAGTTCTAGATCCAATCACCCCAGTTGTACCCAATCCTCATACGTTACTATCACAGATACCAGCCAGTTCTCAAGTATTTACTGTAATAGATCTTTCAAATGCATTTTTCTCGGTTCCTTTACACCAAGACAGTTGGCATTTGTTTGCATTTACATTTAAGGGCAAACAGTTGGCGTGGACACGCCTTCCACAGGGAATGATACACTCCCCTACTCTTTATTCAAATGCCCTACAAACAGTCCTTCAGAGGTTTGAACCCGAACCACAGGTAGTAATTTTGCAGTATGTGGATGACCTACTACTTTGCTGCCCAGATCTAGAAACTGCAGAAAGGTCCACTGTGAGTTTACTATGTTTTCTAGAAAAAGAAGGGTGTAAAGTGAATAGACAAAAGCTACAAGTTTGTCAGACCAAAGTGGTCTTTCTAGGTCATTGCATTTCTCAAGGTAAAAAGCATCTTACACCTCAAAGAACTGAAGCAATAAGACAGATGAATGAGCCTAGAAATCATAAACAGCTACGAGCATTTTTAGGAATAGTGTCTCATTGTAGACAATGGATTATACATGCCAGTCAACTAATGCAACCACTGTATGACTGTGTAAAAAGTGAACCTTACATGTTGACAAAAGAAGGTCAGATTTCGTTCCAACAATTAAAAGATGCCCTTGTTTCAGCTCCAGCGTTAGGGCTACCAGACTACACCAAACCATTTCAGCTTATGGCTGCAGAAGTTGATTCCCATGCTACAGGAGTTCTTACCCAGAAGCATGCAGGGAAACAAAGACCAATAGCATATCTTTCAGCAAGGTTAGATCCCGTAGCTAGAGCAGCACCAACCTGTGTACGTGTAGTTGTTGCTGTCTCACTATTGTTGGACAAAGCATCAGAAATTGTTCTAGAGCATCCACTCACAGTTCAAACTACACATGATGTTTATGGGATATTAAACCAGGTTCAACCAAAACACATTTCCATGGCCAGACATTTGCGGCTGCAGTGTTCTTTGCTGCTCCCCTCTACTATCACATTTGCAAGGCTTCAGACTCTCAATTTAGCTACACTGCTACCTCTCAAGTCTGAAGGGGGGGAATAAGGACACTGATCCATACGCACATTTTTTCCCTACAGACACACATGATTGTACAGAGCTCATTTTACAAGAAACGGTAGGCTTACCCAATGTATCCGAAACACCACTTCAAAATCCAGATTTAGAGCTGTTTATAGATGGTAGTAGGTTTGCAGATGACACAGGTAACTTCCATACAGGGTATGCAGTTGTGTCAGAATCTGAAACTCTCAAAGCAGAACCGCTTCCACCGAAACAATCTGCACAAGAAGCAGAACTAACAGCATTGATTGAAGCTCTAAAAATAGCTGAGAATCAGACAGCTAATATATACACTGATTCTAGGTATGCACATGGTATTGTGTTTGATTTTGGAGTAATCTGGAGAGCTAGAGGTTACATGACAGCGTCAGGACAACCTGTAAAACATGCTTCTCTGATCAAACAGATCTTAGAGGCTGCACAAGAAACAAAAGAAGTAGCAGTAATCAAGGTAGCTGCACATGTGAGACTCGACACTAGGGAATCTAGGGGAAATGATAGGGCTGATAAAGCAGCCAAAGCAGCAGCAGTCAAACCCTTACAACAGGTCCATACTGTAAATCCCACGGAAAATACTGAAGATAGACTGAGACAAGCACAGGAAGATGCAGGAGAAGAGGAGAGGGACAGGTGGAAAAAGGAAGGGGCAGAAGAACAAGCAGGAATTTGGAAGAAAGATGGACTAATATGTCTACCTAGAGCCTGGTACCCGATTGTAGTTGGTGGATTGCACCACCCTACGCATGTGTCTGCAAATGCACTACTGGCAAAGCAAGTCTGGTTGGCTCCAGGTTTTGGCAACTACGCAAGAGACTATTGTGCTGCATGCGCTATATGCCTGACACATAATCCCGGACAGACAGCAAAGACCCCTATGAAGCACCATGTCCGACCTCTCTACCCGTTTCAACGGTTGCAGATAGACTTTATCCAGCTGCCAAAGAGTAATGGGTATGAGTATGTGTTGGTGTGTGTGGACATGTTCTCGGGGTGGCCAGAGGCCTATCCAGTTCGGAAGGCTTCAGCTAAAAACACTGCTGTAAAGCTAGTTGCCGAACTGGTGCCCCGTTATGGTCTCCCTGAAGTGATCGAGTCAGATAGGGGTACTCATTTCACTGGAGAAATATTTCAAAATGTACTGAAAATGTTGGGTGTTGAAAGTCAGTTACACACTCCGTATCATCCTCAAAGTTCTGGTAAGGTGGAACGCATGAATGGAACTTTAAAATTAAAAATACAGAAAGCCATGGCTGAAACAGGAAAGCCTTGGACAGAATGCCTTCCACTGGCCCTTTACTCAATACGCAATACCCCAAGGGGTAAGACTAAACTGTCTCCATATGAAATTTTGTTTGGCAGGACTGCCAATTTAGGATGTTATTTTCCACAGCAACTTGTGTTAAATATTGAGTCATTGACTTCTTATGTGCAAAATCTTCAGAAACAATTAACTAAGGTGCATGCATAAGTTTTTGCTTCCCTTCCAGATCCTGACAACACTGAAGGAAGTCACAAGTTGGAACCAGGTGATCAAGTCTATGTAAAAAGACACACCAGAAAGGCTCTTGAACCAAGATTTGACGGACCCTTCCAAGTCCTATTGACAACACCTACATCAGTCAAGCTTGAAGGAAAGGCATCATGGATACACGCAAGTCATTGCAAAAAAGCAGTATAAGACTCATGATATTGATGTTAATAATGTTAACCTCAACGGAGGCATGGGAAAGACTGAATTCTCTAGCCCCTTTTAACAATAGATTCGTGCAACATCATAGAAAATTAGTGCATGACTTGTTAAATAATACGCAACCCCTGACAGATTGTTGGATCTGTACCCATTCACCAGTATCAGCCACAAGTATACCTTTTCTAGCAGTTCCCGTATTAGCTGAAGAGATATTCGCTTGGCCTAATTGTTCAGACAACCTGGCCAACAACCAATCTGGCAACACTAGACTATGGAATACTACAATCACTATACCAATTGTGGGATGGGTAGAATTTCCTTGGTGGCAAGGTAATCTCTCAGGAAGTAGTACACATCTACAATATTTGGCCTATAAGGGTGGGGCCTGGGTACCTAGGAATAAGACTGGATTAACTGAGTTAGGACAGGTCCCCACTGAAAATCTACAGCTCAGTTTCAGTACAACCACCCCTTCCTCTGATGCTTTCAAACCTACAGTATTGGAAAGATGCATACATAATAGAAAATGGGAACATTCTGAGTTGTTCCCCCAAGGTGATGCAGACAGTTGTACAAGCAAGCCAGGGAACCTGGTTTGTAATGAATCCAATGAGTATGTCAACGGAATGCATGTATGTGGGAATCCCGCAGCCGGGTACTGTAGCCCCTTGGGACAAAAACCCTCTTGGTGTATGCTTCAGAATGTATCTAGTTTTGTGGATTTGGCTCACAGATTGGTATTGCAGCACTCAGCTTTGTGGGATCTGCCTGAGGGTACATTTTGGATATGCGGAGAAGGAGCATATAAATGGCTTCCCGTAGGTATAAAGGGTACTTGTACATTAGGACGCCTAACCCCGGCTACTTTCATAATTTCAAATAAACAAGTGAATATGCAAGCCGTGCCCAAGCACACACTGTATAAAAGAGCTGCAGATAACTCACCACGTCCCTCGGGGAGGCCGCATATAGTACAAATGGGAATTCCCAACAAAATTGCTAGTACCATTTTTATTTATCCTATGTTAACACAGATGTGGGATAAATTAGTTAGAGCCACGGATTATCTAGATGATCAGATTTGGGACATATTGGACATATTAAATACCACTATAGCTGTACAGAATCAGCTTATAATAGTCACTAACCAACATACCCTGGTATTGGATTACCTAACTGCCTCACAAGGGGGTATGTGTCAAATCATCGGACCCACCTGCTGTCATTATATAGACCCTAATAGTACTATGAGTATGATATTTAAATTAAAAGACGTACAACGACTCAGGGATCAGTATGACAAAGACAATGACCAAAATAAGGATAGCTGGTGGTCAGATACCTTTTTTTTTCTTAACCCGGCCAATTGGTTCAGAGGGATCGAAGAGTGGGTTACCGGAATTATGCAAAGCCTAATACATATAGTTATTGTTATTGTAATTATATATGTATTGTTCAAGGTTGTACTCAAGGGTATCTCGGTATGCACAAATAAATTTTGTGTAATTGATACGAGAATATAAAGTTTTTTATATGTTATCCGATCGTCATATTAATCCTTGTCATTTTTTTTTTTTATGCTTGAATTTGTAATGTTTTAGTATACTGCCGTATAAAGAAGAGAATGCACAGACTTCATGCAAGAATTTATGATAGATTATAAAAGAATATGTCAAAGGGGGGAATTGTGGAGACCAGACTGAACCAAAGAATCCATCTTGTCTTCCTCCTGAGAAATCTGCTTCTAAACAGCAAACTTGACATTTCCTTTTATGGAAGTAATCACGCGCGCATTCCTTCTTGTTATCATAGTCCTTCACCCACATACCAGATATTGTAACATTTCACTAGTATAGACTTGTTTTGTAAGAGATTGTGAAATATGTGCGCATGTCTGTAAATGCCTAACTTTTTACTATATAAAGAAGGGACAGCACCCAGTGAGGCAGGCGTGCTCCGGGGCTACCCCTGTTTATGACCACACAACCTTTGTGCTGCGTGTCATTTACTTGGATCCCTACATCCAGGAACGGAAAAGGACTCAACACCAAACACCATTATATAGCTGTTCCTTTTTATAATAGTTAGAGCAATGTCTGCAGCACAATGAGGACGTTATCATTGTATGCCATGCTATAGATACATTGGATCCCAAGATGTCACTTGTAGTCCCTGTGCTCCAGTGCTAAGTCTGTAACACATGGGGGCTCAGCTTTCTGTGGGGGGAGAATATTAAAAATCGAGAGTGTTCAATGGTTGATTCTATTTTTTCGCTTGCCCAATTAAAGAGATCGTAACAAGAAGAAAGCTTTTGAGACTACTTGGGTTAAAGGCTTTCCAAATACCTCTTTACTGAATCACAAGTCACACTTACCGCCGTTCACACTTACGCCAAGCTCACACTCGCTATGCTGAAGCTTTATAGATTTTTTTTTCTCTAGTTCCCTTAACAGCAATCCACCTTGCTGTTCAAATGCACTTCCAAAAAGGACAACTATGAGAGACAATTACCTTTCACAACTGGTTCAGGCCCCTACAAGAAGGGGGGCACTGCTAGACCTAATACTAACCAACAGGCCAGACCGCATAGCAAATGTAAGGGTTGGGGGTCACTTGGGAAATAGCAATCACAAAATAATAAGTTTTCATGTATCCTTTAAAAAGATATGTAATAGAGGGGTTACAAGGACACTAAACTTCAGGAGGGCAAATTTCCAACGGATGAGAGGGGATCTTGGTGCAATTAACTGGGACGATATCCTGACACACAAAAATACACAAAGAAAATGGGAAACATTTATTAGTATCCTGGATAGGACCTGTGCACAGTATATACCGTATGGGAATAAACATACTAGAAATTGGAGGAAACCAATATGGCTAAATAGAGCTGTAAGGGGCGCAATAATGACAAAAAGAAAGCATTTAGAGAATTAAAGGAAGTAGGTTGTGAGGAGGCATTAAATAAATACGAAAAAAATTAAATAAATTCTGTAAAAAGCAAATCAAGGCAGCAAAGATTGAGACAGAGAGACTCATTGCCAGAGAGTAAAAATAATCCCAAAATATTCTTTAACTACATAAATAGTAAGAAACTAAAAAACGATAGTGTTGGCCCCCTTAAAAATAGTCTGGGTGAAATGGTGGATGAGGAAAAAACGCCAATAAGCTAAATGACTTTTTTTCATCAGTATTTACACAAGAAAATCCCATGGCAGACAAAATGACTAGTGATAAAAATTCCCAATTAAATGTCACCTGCTTAACCCAGCAGAAAGTACGGCGGCATCTAAAAATCACTAAAATTGACAAATCTCCGGGCCCGGATGGGATACACCCTCGAGTACTGCAGGAATTAAGTACAGTCATTGATAGACCATTATTTTTAATCTTTAAAGACTCCATAATAACAGGGTCTGCATCACAGGACTGGCGTATAGCAAATGTGGTGCCAATATTCAAAAAGGGGACAAAAACTGAACTCGAAAATTATAGGCCAGTAACCTCTACTGTGGGTAAAATCCTGGAGGGCATTCTAAGGGATGCTATACTGGAGTATCTGAAGAGGAATAACCTCATGACCCTGTATCAGCACGGGTTTACTAGGGACCGTTCCTGTCAGACTAATTTGATCAGTTTCTATAAAGAGGCAAGTTCCGGATTGGACCAAGGGAATCCAGTGGATGTAGTGTATGTGGACTTTTCAAAAGCTTTTGATATGGTGCCACACAAAAGGTTGATACATAAAATGAGAATAATGGGGATAGGGGAAAATATGTGCAAGTGGGTTGAGAGCTGGCTCAGGGATAGGAAACAAAGGGTGGTTATTAATGGAGCACACTCAGACTGGGTAGCGGTTAGCAGTGGGGTACCACAGGGGTCAGTATTGGGCCCTCTTTTTAACATATTTATTAATGACCTTGTAGGGGGCATTCAGAGTAGAATTTCAATATTTGCAGATGACAACTCTGCGGGGTAATCAATACAGAGGAGGACAATTTTATATTACAGGATGATTTATGTAAACTAGAAGCTTGGGCTGATAAATGGCAAATGAGCTTTAATGGGGATAAATGTAAGGTCATGCACTTGGGTAGAAGTAATAAGATGTATAACTATGCGCTTAATTCTAAAACTCTGGGCAAAACCGTCGATGAAAAAGACCTGGGTGTATGGGTGGATGACAAACTCCTATTCAGTGGCCAGTGTCAGGCAGCTGCTACAAAAGGCAAATAAAATAATGGGATGCATTAAAAGAGGCATAGATGCTCACTAGTTCGACCACACTTAGAATACTGTGCACAGTTCTGGTCTCCGGTGTATAAGAAAGACATAGCTGAACTAGAGCGGGTGCAGAGATGAGCGACCAAGGTTATTAGAGGACTGAGGGGTCTGCAATACCAAGATAGGTTATTACACTTGGGGCTATATAATTTGGAAAAACGAAGGCTAAGGGGTGATCTTATTTTAATGTATAAATATATGAGGGGACAGTACAAAGACCTTTCTGATGATCTTTTTAATCATAGACCTGAAACAGGGACAAGGGGGCATCCTCTGCGTTTGGAGGAAAAAAGGTTTAAGCATAATAACAGACGCGGGTTCTTTACTGTAAGAGCAGTGAGACTATGGAACTCTCTGCCGTATGACAGAATGCTGTAAAAAAATGATTAAGAAGTAACCGGTGTGCGCGTCCAGCTGCTTTCTAGTGGGGGAGGGGGTTCCTGAAGTTTTGAAAATTGCCTTTTAGGAAAAGAAAAAAGTGCCCCTCTGACAGATACTGATTTAATTGCTAATCCTTTGAAAACACATGAATGTTCATATAAGCCGAGAACTCACATGTATGGGCGACTCAGGAGAGATCGCTGTAGATCTGCTCAGAGCTGTTGAAAGCTTATGGGCATCTTCACAGTAACAATCAGCACAAGATAATTCAAAGACAACACACATTTACACTTTGTAACCAAAAGGTAACACTTTATTCATCTTTGCTTTAAAACCTTATGATCTTGCCTGTCCTCAATGGAGGTAATAATCCTGAGACAGAATAGAATACAGGCTATACAATGAAGACACACAAAGGCATTTCTCTTATAAATTAGTTCATACAAAAACAAAAAAAAGTACATATATATAGATCTGTCAAAAAAGAACACGCAACCAACAAATATATCCAAACCTTCTATATATGCATTAATGACTGGCTCACTGCTGTTCTACAAAAAACATCTGAAGCTGGAAAGTGACAGCAATAAATTAACACATAGTAAAAGACTTAACTATATTGATATGTTCAAAAAAAGTACACAACCATACAAGCCTACAGATTAAAGTGGTCCCTTTTGTGGCAGTGATCAAATACAGTTCCCTCATCATCAGAATATTGTATGGCTGTTTTTCAGGCAAAGCGCAAGTTCCTTACGTCCCATGGAAGTGGTCATTTTCTCCACGTGCCGCCAGTCCTACATGCCACGTCACTGTCTTCTCATGTTGATTCAGCTAAAACCATGAGAAATCTGAGGGACCGATTACTTTGGATCCCAGTGACCAGTCCATCATCCGTGACCACAGAATGGAAAAGGCAGCTTGGTGGTCAATTTTAGTGGCAGGGCTAAATATTCGCTAGGAAAGAAAAAGGTATGTCTGTAGATTTCTTACACTTTATAACAGACTGATTTTGTTCAAAATCCCTGTATAAATGGTCACCAGACTTCATAGTATCTACTGTAGGACCGCTGGTAGATTTCATAACAAGATCAACCACTTCCAAGGCTATGCATCTGTGAATCGGGTTCTGGGATTTTACAAATACGTCTTAAACACCCCAAAAATTGTCACAAACTTGCCCATGGCTTTAAAATGAAATCCAGCCAAAAATATTCCAGCTAAGATGCTGGCTATAGAAGACAGCAAACATATGCAAATTTCCCAAAAATTAATGTATACAAAAAAAAAGTTTTACAACCCCATATTTTCATACAGTGACAATACAAGACTAACTTGTGGTCGTCATATACACAGCAGATTAAATAAGCTTTAAAATAGACTTCCTAATAAATAGTTTAAGATCTTAAAAAAAAGGTCCATGTTCTGCGGCTAGCTGACAACTGTACAAAGCAATTCACTACCACTGACAATTCATTGTAAGAAAAAGTGCAAGGTACATTGAATCAAGAGTTGTCACTTTGTTTTTTTTTGCAGAACAAGTCTAGCTGTGACCTTCCCAGTCACTGACAAGACTATGCTGGGGATCTCAGCTAGCCCAGCCCTGCTTACAATATATATTTTGTATGTAAACCACAAAATACAGATGGTAACCAAAGTTGTACATAGGAAACAGTGTAAAAATAAAATCCAGAGAGTAATCCTAGGGGGAATTGTTGGCCTACAGCCAGCAGTGCAGCAGCCCCTAATAACCGTGGATTATCTCTATGCACAATACACGTCGCGTTTCCAGTCTATATACAGAAAAGAAAAGCAACATTCTAGTGATTCAAATTTTATTTTTTTTGCGCAACACCCGTAAGCAGTCAGTCACTTTACACTCCTATCTCTGGGATATTTTGGTTTTAATCTAGTAATCTTCCCAGGTCAGATGGATTGAAGTACATGATATAAAGTAACAGGACAGAAACAAGGGCAGCCCTGATATGTAGAGGTCTACAATAAACCGCACATGGAAGTGTGTGTATATTATATACATATCCTACAAATTCGTTAAAGATGTGTCTATTTCAGTGCTTTGGGTCTAACAATCAACTGGTTATTTGCTCATTAAAGATTGCAGCGTGTGTCTTTAGGAGAGCGCTATAAAAAAAAACATGCTTTTTCTTTTCAATTGTACACTAAATTGCAATTTTATATTTGTTTTTGATTGCAACTATGCCAAAATGTTAAGAGATTAAAGGTACCTGGAATCTCCGATACAAAAACACCTTTGGACGAGAAGTTTATAACAAGCTGTTTGTATAACAGACGGACTTGTATTGTGCAAAAAAACAAAACACAAGACTATACAAGTTACAGCCAAATTATATATGCTCAGACTGATTAATTGCTGGTTTTGCACATTTGGGACTGAATCAAAAAAGTCCACAGACTGGTGCCATTACTCACTGCAACTTTAAGGCATACACATACACACGCTCAGTATTTGGTCAGTATTTTACATCAGTATTTGCAAGCCAAAATCAGAGGAAAAGTATAATAGAAACATGTCACCACTTCTGTATCACCCACTCCTGGTTTTGGCTTACAAATACTGATATAAAATACTGAACATGTGAACATGGTGTAATACATAGTCGTCTGCAGTAAGGTAGAAGCGGAGTGCTAAATGGTAACTATGGGAAATTTTTCTGGCAAATCGTTTAGACAAACAACCTAGATTACAACATCTTTGTCAGTCTTGTTTCCGACCCGTTCTCCGAATACAGCTGAAGGGGCAACTACTATTTTAATGGTCTGGATTACAGTGAATAAAGGATTTTTCCTCCCTCCATTGAGGCTATGTCCACACGTTCAGGAAAGTTTGCAGAATTTTTCCTGAGCAAATCCGGACTACTTTTGCAGGACATTCGCTGGCATTTTTTGCTCGTTTTTTTGTGTATTTTTCCGGAGGTTCCCAATGCAATAATATAGCTGCAAATCAGCGAAAAATTTGCAAAATTAATGAACATGCTGTGTTTATTTTCCCACGATGCGTTTTTTTTAGCGGGAAAAAAAGCAACATGGGCACAAAAATTGCGGAATGCATTAAAATTGATGGGATGCTTAATGTAAGCGTTTTCGAAGTGTTTTTGAAGCGGAAAACCGCCAAAAAAAAAAACGCAAAAAATCCGGGAACGTGTGCACATAGCCTAAAGGAGTCTTGCTAAAACGAGATATCATGTGGTGTGTTTGGAGCAGTGAGTCTATTTTGTCATCACTTATGTATTATACCTTATTTTCAGGGTTTCCACTTAATGTCTAAACAGAAGAGGAACATATATTAAAGACTACACTAACTACCTACACTAGATACCGCAATTCTTTCTAGAAATACAAAAAGGAGGATGCCTTGTATATAAGTTATGAACTCAATGTGAAGGTGGTGCTGTATATGCATGTACACTTTGTTCTAATAAATATCCTTTCTGGATTCATGTGAGTCAGTGTTTTTTTTTTTTTTTTTATATTTGTGTTCAACTAAAGAAAAAAAAAAAATATATATAAATGACATGTTTCTTCAATTGTAACTGCACAAACATGCATAGTCATAATATATTCCAAAGATACAACCATTGTCCAGTCTGTAGAAAGGCGTCTTTAGTTGGTCAAGGACAAAGAAAAAAAAAAAAAAAATACAGCAATCCAGAGTCCAAATGTAACTATGGTCCTACTTCCCTCCGTACATGCGCTCAATGTCGTTTAAATAGTGGTTCTTTAGTTCTTTTCTTTTCAGCTTGAAGGCATCTGTAACGAGACCCGTTTCCGGAGTCCAGGGGTCCGGGCTGAGCCGTACTTTAATGGGAATTTCAAATCGTTCCAATTTCACTGCGCAAACAAGACAAAAAGAACAGGACTGATATGAGACACTAATATGCTTCAGCTTAAAAGGCAATAAACTTTATAATGGAAGACGTCATGTCAAGAGGAATAAGGCTGACCGTTCAAAGGAAGCTTTTCAAGTTCTAATGATAGGAAGGGGTCTCATTAAAGGGTTATTCCCACCTAACGGATGATAGTCAGCGTAAAAACAAGCCATTTTGCAGTTTACTTGTTGCTTGTGTCATCTTGCGTTTATCTGTATTTTGCATGTGGGTGGTTGGCTCCTAATCCAGGCCACCTCCCCAGCTGTATTCCACTTCCAATGCGGCAGAAAGTGGGAAAATCACATCATATAGCAACAGGAGGGCGCACTGTTCAGACCAGCAGTGCTGTCACTTATGTAGGAGTGCCCACCAAACAGGAATTCAGGAGGCTGAGGGGCAGAATCTCCAAATGTCTAGAAATTACTGAACCGTCGCAGCTACAGCCACAAAATTTTGCACAGTCACACGTCTGGACCCCGAAAGCGTCATAGGCTATGTTGTGAGGTGAAATTTTAACCCCGCGCTTTCCAATTCACCAAACAATTTTGCCCCTATCTACATAATGGGGAAAAAGTGAAAGGAAAAGTGTTGGAGGCAAATTGACAGCTGCCAGATGTGAACAAGGGGGACTTAAAGAGTGAGAGCGATGGCGCCAAAGAGTATATACCGTACAGTTGCTAAGGTGGGGCCCAGACATGGGATACTCACCACACACGGGGATATGAACACACACACAAAATGCGCCACACACTACCACGTGCTTGAACACATATACCACCCTCAGCACACATTTCACCACACATACACCAACCTCGCCACATAAAAGTCAAAACACAAAAGTCGCCGCTCAAAACTCACCACGCGCAAAACTCGCCACATGCAAGACTAGGCTCACGCAAAACTTGCACCCGCGGAAAAATTGCCACATGCACAAAAGTTGCAACACATGCAAAACTTGCACATACTCAAAAAGGCACCACACATAAAACTCGCCACGCGCAAAACTTGCTGCACACAACTTGCTATACTAACCTGTCACATGCAACTCGACACACAAAAAGTTGCTACACGCATGTCGCCACACAAAACTCAACACACACAACTTGACAAACGAAACTCGCCCTAATACACACACAAGTCTGGTATTATCCTTCAAAAATAAAAATCTGATTAATAAGCAGACAAACTACAAGAGCAACAAATGTACCATATAGGAAATACGGCAGCTGTCAGTCACATGACCTGTTTATTATGTGTATGTGTGAGCTAATATATACTGCCAGGGGGGAGGGCTTCCTGTTGGTTGGGGATTTATCAGGCTGCCAATTTAGCTTACAAATACTGAGGTTTAAATACTGACCAAATAACGTGTGAACGAGGTCTAATACAGGAGGAGATGACATACAGATATATACTATGTACAGGGGAGATAACACAGGTATATACTATATACAGGAGAGATGACACAGGTATATACTATATAGGGGAGGAGATGACATACAGGTACATACTATATACAGGAGGAGATGACATACAGGTATGTACTATATACAGGAGGAGATGACATATATACTATATACAGGGGAGATGACAGGTATATACTATATACAGGGGAGATGACAGCAGGTATATACTATATACAGGGGAGACGACAGCAGGTATATACTATATACAGGGGAGACAACACACAGCAGGTATATACTATATACAGGGGAGATGACATACAGGTATATAATATATACAGAAGATGATATACAGGTGTATAGTATATATAAGGGAGATGACAAACATGTATATACTGAGGTGAAAATGAGAGGTGTGAGGTGAAAATGAAAAGGTGTGAGTGCAAAATGAGAGGACTGAGGGAAAATAGTGGAGTGATCGGAAAATGACAGATGTGAGGTCGAAATGACAAATGTTAGGGGGGAATGAGAGGAGTGAGGGGGAAAATGAGAGGCGTGATGGGAAAATAAGAGAAGTGAGGTGCTATAACTAAACACAGACATTTACTATGCCCAGTATTATATATATACACACACACACACACACACACACAGACTAAACGGATGTAACAGACAGAATCTTACACATTCCACTTGAAAATAACTTTAAACGACTACTTGAAGCTTTACCACTAGATGGCAGCAGAGCCTACATGGTGTTAATGCGATTAAGGCTGTGTTCACATCTCATTATTTGACTACTTCTGAGGAATACACCTTGTAGATTGTGAGCCTTCGCGGGCAAGGTCCTCTCTCCTCCTGTACCAGTTGTGACTTGTATTGTTCAAGATTGTACCTGTTTCTATTATGTGCACCCCTCCTCACATGTAAAGCGCCATGGAATAAATGGCGCTATAATAAATAATAATAATAATAATAATAATACTACTACATCAGGGATATTTTCAGTTTTTGTTCCCTTATTCCCAGAGGCATAATATATTTTTTTAATCATTCACTTAATGCCAAAACTGAATTGACCTGCCATTATGGTTTTCTAGGTCATTACGAGTTTGTAGATACAAAACATGTGAGAGGTTCTTTAAGTGGTGAAAAAAAAATCTTATAGATACAATTTTGTCATAGATACGATTTGATTGACTTATTACAATTATGATGCCCCAGGGTCCTGGTTGTCACAGTGGCATTGCTTTCCTCATAGGGAGAGTGATGTCATGCTTTTCACAGGTAATTAGCACATACAACACCATTCTGACTTTAGGCCAGAAGGGAGAGCTCTACACCCAAAATCAGGGGAGCTGCTCTCTCTTTGGTCGGGAGGAGTTAATTGCTAGGCAGTTGGGAAGATGTAGACAGTTGGTGCCAGACAGCCTTGCAGCGCTGGAGTCATGGGTTCTAATCCCACCCAGGACAACATCTGCAAAGAGTTTGTATGTTCTCTCCGTGTTTGCGTGGGTTTCCTCCGGGTACTCTGGTTTCCTCCCACATTCCAAAGACATACTGATAGGGAATTTAGATTGTGAGCCCCATTGGGGACAGCGATGATAATGTGTTCAAACTGTAAAGCGCTGCGGAATATGTTAGCGCTATATAAAAATAAAGATTTATTTATTTATTTATATGCCCTGTAAAACGGGGTCCGGACAAATGGCCTCACGGCATTTCTGTCATGGTGACAGAAGAGAGAACGTGCACTTTTTTTGGGAGTGTACACCTCCAGAAGGCAGACATTCAGATGAAGTCCCCTACGTCTAGGGGTCTGCCTCCTGTAGGTGTACACTCCCCAAAAAAGTGCATGCAGAGGGCACGTTCATTCTACAGTCACTATCACAGCCTATGGCTCCGTCAGCACGTGTCCGGACCCCGTTTTGCAGAGCATTTTGGACGTCTGCCCCGATGAGGGGACACAATGCAATGTGAAGGCACTCTTAATCAATGCGCTGCATCTTTCAGCAGATGTGCACAACAGGAGAACATCTGACGTATTATACTCTACTTTGTGGTGTAAATTCTGATCAATTGTTTGATGAATTATTTGAGTTAATGTGTACAGCACTTTTCTGGGGCATGCCTTGACAGGAAGGTGGTATGAAGGGGGAAGGGGGATTGGAAACAAAAGAAAAAAATTAATTGAGCCAGACTACTTGGCAAATTGTACAAATTTAGAGCCTTTCAAAATATTTTATTCTCAACCAAGCCATCCCAACGCCCCAAGCTCACCATATAGACAGAGCAAATGGATGTGAAATGAATGGCTCTATTATATGCAGCACTTTAGGTAGGCTCCGATTGTAATCCTACTGGTAACCATCTCTGGTTGCAGCTGTTAGTAAGGGGCTTATTACAGCGATCGGTACAGTAGTGGGGGCCAAATAGGTCTTCATGGCTGTGAAATGATAGTTATAGAATGGTGCAATGCCTAGGGCAGAACACAACCAGCTAAAGATATTACAAGACAGAAAAAACGAGATATCACTTACTTGAGGACGCTACCTCCTTAATCTCCTTTAATACCTCTGCCTCCATTGTGGGATTGTTACAGATTTCCTCCCATGCTCCTTCGATCCCATGCTGTAGTGCTAAACTGGTCAGCTTCTTCTGATTAGGAACGACAAAGCTGATCACGTAAGACTGGAGACTGAAAAAAGAAGGAAGATTAGAGACCGTCTCCAAGGGCACAGATGAACCATGAGAACACGGAGGATTTGATGGGAGAAAAACCCAAAACCATGAATGTACCGTACTTCATAAAGCTGGATTGTTAAATCTGCTACCTAATGGGATATACACAAATGATCATTAATATTCACTGCAATTGGCCATAGTTAAGAAATTATTGAATTTAATTTGAGATGCTGTTATCACCTTCCTTTTAAGTAAACAAAAAAAAAAAAAAATGAAAAAAAAGTGTGGCACAAAAATATGTGGTGGAAAAGGAAGATGGATTTTGACAATCATATAATTGAAGCCAGGATTACATGCTAACAGCAGACCATGTGGAAAAGGAAAACTGCAGGGAACCACAGAGGGTCAGTATTGGGCCCTCTTAATATTTATTAACGCTCTTAGCAGAGGGTATGCAGAGTATTCTTCCAATATTTGCAAAGGATACTAAACTCTGCAAAGTAATGCACACAGGGGAAGGTAATTTAGTATTACGAAGGGATTGAAGGAAGCTGGAGGCTTGGGCAGAGAAATGGAAACTAAAGTATAACAAATTTAAGGTCATGCACATGCAAAGAAAATAAAATACACTTGTGTACTAAAAACTCACTGAAAAGACTTGGGCTTATTTGTGAACAAAAAAAAAAAAAAAATCTACAACGATTAGTGTACAAATCTATGAATGGAAGAATGTCTTCCTGAAAATATTTCTGGTTATAAAATACAAGACTCCTCAAACAGACGTTGATCCAGGGAGTTTTTAGAATGTTTTCCCCCTTCAATATGGGGCAATTAGCATTAGCCTCATGGGATTTTTGTCTTCCTCTGTATGCAAGGTATGGGTTGAACTAGATGGACTTTTGTCTTTTTTCAACCTCTACTATAAAAACACCGCGATGCTGAAGAGGTTGCAATGTGACATGTTGGAACCTTCTTTATAAACACTAGCACTGTGCAAGCAATCGGCTCCATAAAGTGTGGAGTTTAATGAATTGTCTGAAATTTCTAAGTTCCTTAACTACAGAAAATACAAAAAAATAAGCTTAAAAAAAAAAAAAAGGTCAAATCTCTATTCTGATGTCCGTTCATTGTCACAGCCAGAGCGATGCAAGAATTTAAAATGTGATTTAAAGATTTTTCTTCATTACATTTTCTGCTGTTTGAGAACTTTGTAAACATCTTTGATGACCCTCTAAACTAATGGTTTGGATTTGCAAAAGTGATGAGCGAACATGCGAGACCTTCAGTTGCAGGGACTCAAACTTATGTGCTTCCCAAGTAACTTCGGAGTGCTCGAATAATGAGCATGCTCAGATAACACTTTATTTAAGCACGTTCCCATCACTAGTTTGCAGTAACCCGGCATAAAACAATGTGGCCCACAATGCAGACAGCTTTGCATTAAACCATAAAGGTGCAGTCACAATACCTGTGATGGGCTGTAATGGTTTGACACTTGCACTGTGGCAAAATCTCATGCTGTAAAGCGCAGTTTTTGCTGCAGTTTTATCATGATTGCAATAACTGGTCATAAAACAAATTTCTGCAAAACTATACTTCGATTTATCGTTCTTTCATTACCCTGCATGATCATAAATACAGCAATCATTTTGCAACTGCTAAGCTCGGGACGGCTTGTGTGACCAGTACCTGTTGGCATAGGCACAGATGTTGTCAATGAGAGGACAGTTTTTTAAAGCAGCTTCCACTTTTCCCAATGACACATACTCTCCGGCCTGCAACTTTACCAAATCCTTCTTCCTATCTGTAAAAGAGAAAACACAAGGATGGCTTTAGTTTTGGACAATGAATAAATCTGCCCCAGGTTTTTAATGGCGCTAGAAGCCTGACTTACCAATTATTTGCAAGCATCCGTCGGGGTGGAACTCCCCAATGTCCCCAGTGCAGAACCACCTCTGCCCATTGTCGTCTACATAGAAATCCTCTAAACTTTTTTCATCATTTTTGAAGTAACCCATTGAAACGTTTTGTCCTCCGATGACAATCTCTCCCCTCGGGTGAGGCTGGTCCTCATTTGTATAGCCTCCTGAAAAAAAAAAAATCAAGACTATTGTTAACCTTAAAGACTTTTAAATCTTTTATAAAATGGCTAAAGGCTAAACTAAAAAGGGAACCCATCATGCACATCAATTCCATTTACCTGCATATATAGGTTAGTCTGCAGGTGAATAGCACTACTATGCTGCTAGGCTGCCCTACTAGAAGAGCAGCTGCAGGGAGAAAATGAACTTCTAGTCTCCCAGTAGCTGCTTGCTTCCAGTTATTGCACAGTGCAGGAAACGGTTACAGTCACCACTCAATACACTGGGAGCATTGCTGTAATTACTCCCCAAAAGATCGATTGACAGCCAGCAATACAACAAGTGCGCTCAGTGCTGGTCGCATAGGTTGTCAAAGTGCAGGGAAATTAATACTGCTGCACTCACTGTGTAAGGCTACGTTCAGATTTGCGTTGCGTCGGGCGCAGGTTCGGCGACGCATGCGTCATGCGCTCCTATATTTAACATGGGGGTGCATGGACATGCGTTGTCTTGCGTTTTGTGACGCATGCGTCATTTTTTGGCGCAAGCGTCAGGGCGCAAAGGACGCAGCAAGTTGCATTTTTTTTGCGTCCAAAATCATGCCAAAAAAGGACGCATGCGTCACAAAACAATGCGTTTTGCTTGCGTTTTTGTTTGCGTTGCCGACGCAGCACCGCACAACGCAAATGTGAACGTAGCCTTACTTGCAATGATTTGAAGAGATCAGCTGCAGGGAGAATATAACATTCATTTTCTCCCAGTAGACGCAGTTCCAGTAAAGGAGGCAGACCATTAACCCTATATCTGCAGTTAAATTTTCATGACTAAAAAAAAAAGCTCAATTGAAGATATCAAAACTCAATGTCTGGTATAGATCTAACATTTATATTATCTTCCACATATATTGCATTATTGCCAAAAATGTGAATACATTCAAGAAGTGTAAAAAGAATAGGATTTCATTCTTTTAGGATATAGACATGAAGAATCTAACATGGAGCTAAAACATGATTATGTGAACCAGTCATAAGCCAAAAGTAGGTTTCATCTCATAACTAAAATGATATATTCTATTAAGACATCTTTGGCGACCAGGACGACCATGTATCACTGCCAAACTAACATGAAGCACGGACGGTAGATATGATCAGGTGTTTGTAGAACAGTGCCGATCCTTTGCAGCAGTATGATCAGCAGTGTCTCACTTGTAGTATTAAGACATGGTGCTTGGGGCCCTGAAATCTTTGCTCCCAAAGACACTTGTCAGAATTTACTTAGAGGTCTGATTTCCATGCAGTCATACCACTCCTACAGACAAAAGAGGAAATGCTAAAATACTTCCTCCTGATTTCATCATGTTATTAGTGTGTGTCTCCAGTTATACAAACATTTACAGTCTCCTGATAATGATTATATCCAAATCATACACACAAAGGTCATTATATGGTCATTGCTTCCCCAAATGCTGAATAAAGGAAAGAGTACAGGCGAATATTAGAAGCGTTTTATACATATCAAGGAAATCTGCTTTTTTTTTCCCCCTCTATTAGCCACTTTTTTGCCTCCTTTCTGCCTCCTGAATTCACCACTATGAAAAACAGATAGAATCTGTCTTGTTGAAAGCATTAAAGACTGGCCAGCGTTCTGATGAGGACTATGCCATCTATTGAAGTCTATGGATGGGGAGAAGGAGAGTGAAAGAAAAAAAAAAAAAAAAAAGGCGCAAGCTTTGCAGGTGCTTTCTAGTAAGTGTTGGATTCACAGCTACCATGCTTAGTACTTACTGTGGTATAATGCCCTCCGTGCTGCTGCTTATAAACACATGCAGCATAGACACAGGAGAGCAGTGATTGCTCATGTCTGTATGTGCTACATATAGTAAATATAGTGTGTGAAAGCTATCTGCTAACTCAAACAGAAAATGAAAAATTGAGTCTGCAGATGGAAAAAAAAACGGTGAAAAAAAAAAAGCAGAACAAGTCATAAAATAAGTGAAATAGTATAACTCCTTATCTACATACAAGACTGCTTATTCTGGAAAATTACAAGTACACTTTAATCACACATAAGCGGATGTAAGAACTGCAGAGACTGCAAAAGGCTGTCACATCGGAGAAATACCGGTCTGTCTACTCTCCTGGGAGCTTCTAATAAACTTTCACATCGGAGGTAAACCAGGGAGTGAGCAGGGGCATTTCCTTATTAGCATTGTATATGGAAGAACACCAAAATGCAGATGTATTCCTCCACTCCTGTCATTTCAGAAACATGAAGGGTTAAAGCAAGCCTGGAATCAGGTCGTCATACAAAACCTCCACTATGAGTATGGCTCTAAACACTTCCACTGTGTGAGCTGAATGAAGCCATTAAATCCACCTTGCCCAGGGACCAGTATCAGTAATCTGATGGAGAAAGAATAGAGCTTGCACACAATGGATGTATTTTGTACACATTACCTTGCATGAGCGGAGCATTACCCAATGCTGGAACCAGTGTGAGCTGCATTACCCAGCACGGCACAGGCAAGAACCTGACTTGACCTACACCCACACAGCCAGCCCCATGCCAGAAATGCACTTGGGTAAAACAGATGTGAGACACCTAATCCTGCCATTCACCTAGTTTACATACACAAGTGTCCTAATCCCTACAAGCCGCATTGTCCCTTAAAACCGGCTCAGCAACTGCTCACTGCTACAAAGGATCACGGGAGGCGTAGTTTAGATTCAGAAATGTGTTAAGCTGCTATCAGACATCAGCGTCAAGTCTCCGATAACCAAGCACATATGGGGTGAGATGATGCGTTACATATCTGGGGTACAGATAGCATCAGACCGGTGAAAACCCATATTGTTTAATAAGCTTTCCTTTAATGGTGGATACCAGAAAGATTACTTCCCGGTAATTGGATCTTCCCGAACCATGACAGCACCATATGAGAGAGACTATCTGCCCCCCAGGAACAGGAAACCTACAGAATAAAAAAGGAGGAACTTCTCCATATGCCTCAACGTGTTTACAGATCGTAAGAGGCAGTTGGGGACACCGAAAAAAAAAGAAAAAAATACTTGGAATGAAGACATCAACAGAAAAAATAAGGGCATAAGCAAGGTGCTGTCATGGCACTGGAAATTTCAACTTCCGGTAATTATTTTCCTACACCCTGGCAACACTGTATGGAGAGACTAATATAGAAGAAATCCTTAGGGGGAGACCGCCAAAGAAAGCACCTTTCTTCCAAAAAAAGGACTTCCCTCAGGGGCTCATGGTCTCAAGGTATTTAAGCAGACACCTCTTGACCTCCAAAGAAAAAAAACCTAACTTGCCCTGAAATGTAGTATTCTCACAGAAGGACGGTAGAACCATTTCCTGGGATCTATGAAGACAGGACACTACTTTCGGGAGAAAAGCTGGATCATGTTTTTTGATCTCCCTGTATTCCAGGAAAGTTGTGAAGGATGGATTAACTGAAATGGCCTGTAACTCACCCACCTGCATAACTGAGGTTAGGGCCACCAAAAAGACTGTTTTCAGGACGAGTACTCGAATAGCGACAGATGAAATGGTCTAAAAGGGCTCCTGCATAAGGGCATTAAAAACTAGATTTAAGTCTCAGGGAGCTACTCCAGGGGTCCTCACTGGTCTGGACGCAGAGGAAGCTTTAATAAATCTACGTACCTATGGGTGGTCAGCGATTCTTTGATCAAACAGAGCTCCTAAAGCAGCAAACTGAATCTTCAATGTACTTGTAGACAGGCCACTCTAAACCATTTTGAAGACACCAATACCTCTGTAAGGGAAACCTGCTGTTGCATTGCTAGACTCTGGCCAGAAAATTCTAAGAATTTATCCCATAATTTGGCATATTTTAAGGATGGAACTTTTTTCTTTACTTAAAAAGTAGAGGGAAACTGACTACCATGAGAACCCCCTGGCTGATAATCTCCTCTCAAGTTCCAAGTCATGAGATGTAAATTGGGGGTAGAGTACTGGCCCTTGAGGGCAAAGACTGGGTCTGTTGAGCAATATCCAGGGGTCTGAGGCAGACAAAAGCCTCTGCCCGCTTCTGGCCCAGAAGGGCTTGAGTCACGTGGCTATCAGTATGATCCTCGGTCCCTCTTCCTGTATCTTTTTCCACACCATCAGAATTAGAGTAAAGTGTGGAAACGTGTAGGCCAGATGAAAATCCCACTTCTGTAGAAGAGCATCCACCCTATTTGGGGATTCCCTTGGATTCTGGTGGGGATGGGGGGTAAAAAAAAGAAGAAAAAAAAAAATCAATCCACTTGTCAATTCTCCCATGTAGTGAATAAGTATTTCTGGGAGCCCCCACAAAACCACAGATCAAGATAAGTAGCTTCCAATTCAAAGACCGTTCCCCCTGGCCCAGTACATGACGGATTAGTCTGCTATGAAATTTTCTCCCTTTTAGGTACCAAGTAAAACCTGAGGAAAAAAATCTGTTCTGCTAACTTTAAGGTCTTCATCATTTTGCCCATAAGTGGACCTGATATGGTGATCATGCTCCTCACCCTCCCCCCCACGACTACTTATGTAGGCCACCATTGTCCTGTTGGACATGACCACCACATTTCTCCCCGAAATCCACTTTGCTGAAACTTGTAACGCTTTTTTTGCTACTGTTAATTCCTTTAGATGTGATGAATTTTCTTGTATTGTGATGGCCAATAGACCCTGAAAAAAAAGTGTGACAGTCTAAGTGGGCTCCCCACCATTCTCAACTTGCG
Source organism: Ranitomeya imitator (assembly GCF_032444005.1). NCBI lineage: Eukaryota > Metazoa > Chordata > Amphibia > Anura > Dendrobatidae > Ranitomeya > Ranitomeya imitator. Next base: position 108,871,849 of record NC_091283.1, on the reverse strand, counting down.
TCATCAGTGGTAATTACCACTCGTTCCCGATGTACACAGAACTCCTCTGGATAATTTTCTGTTCAACCACCACATCAGGGAGTCTCGAAATTCCACAGATAAGTAGATTTTCTGGTCTAGATCCATCATCTCTGCCTGTATTACCAGTATCTTCCATTGAAGGTGTCTTGCATGAATTTGGGCCCACTGTACTGCTGGAATTGAGGCTGTTAATGAGCCTAAGGGCTCACTCCCCCACTTGTGATTAAATCAGATTAAAAATCCAATTGTATTCATACCAATTTAATCCTATGCTTTGTTCTCCATGGCGTTTTTTTACCTGCTCAGATCAGATAGTGATTGGACAGGAAAAAAACGCAGCATACTGCGATTGCATGCCAAATTTGGATTGCACGCACCCATATAAGTCTAACATCGCGCTGCACTTGGATATCACCCTAGTGCAGTGCAATACCCACGGACGCCGGCAATGGAGAAATTAATTTCTCAGTCTCCTGTGCTGCGAGAGGATCGGAGCAAAGATCACTGACACTCGCAGTAGCGCAGGTCATTAAAGCATCGGATGTGATACACTAATGTGACTCCGGTCTAATAGGGATATTGCTGCCTTATTGAAATCTCTCGATTCACTTTCAGGATTTTGTGTCTGATCTTTAAGATCTGTTCCTGCAGTAGAAAACACTGCCGACTGGTTGAATCCAGACAGATCCCTAGAATAAAGTCTCAACCTGTAGAGATCTCAACTTTGACTTGTTTTTGTTCACTATTTAACCCAGCTCTGACAAGATAGAAAGGACATGGTTGACTGCCTTCATACAGTTTTTCTTTGAATCTCCACTGGTATTGTAGATGAAGTATATAGTCTCCGACCTTCACGGCTACTTTGAGGAATTTTTGATGGTCTGGATGTGTTGGGACGTGACAATACGAGTCCTTCAGGTCTATCACTGCCAAAAAACACAACAGGTATCATAGCCTTATATTGGATTTCAGGGTTTCCATTTTGAATTTTGTAGTTTTTTCTAAATGGGAATTTAACACCTTCACAATTTTGGGATTTTCAGTTTTTGTTCCCTTATTCCCAGAGGCATAATATATTTTTTTTAATCATTCACTTAATGCCAAAACTGAATTGACCTGCCATTATGGTTTTCTAGGTCATTACGAGTTTGTAGATACAAAACATGTGAGAGGTTCTTTAAGTGGTGAAAAAAAAATCTTATAGATACAATTTTGTCGTAGATACGATTTGATTGACTTATTACAATTATGATGCCCCAGGGTCCTGGTTGTCACAGTGGCATTGCTTTCCTCATGGGGAGAGTGATGTCATGCTTTTCACAGGTAATTAGCACATACAACACCATTCTGACTTTAGGCCAGAAGGGAGAGCTCTACACCCAAAATCAGGGGAGCTGCTCTCTCTTTGGTCGGGAGGAGTTAATTGCTAGGCAGTTGGGAAGATTTAGACAGTTGGTGCCAGACAGCAGACTGGAGCAGTCTGAGGCAGAAAGACGGGTGAGGGGCCGTATAGCCTGAGGTGCTGTAGCTCCTAGATAGCGAGATACAGAAGGAAGAGCAGCCTTTTGCTAACGTGCCGGAGAGCAAAGCACAGGAGTGTGACAACAGGGGAGAATAGCTGGGATTGGGCTACATCCCTGATTGACCGCAGACACCGGTAGCCGGAAGACCGAGGCTTTTGTGGTACTCTAAGACACATAGCAGAAACCGGCAGCACAGCTGGATTATATATCACCTGTTCGCCCTAACACCCAGGAGACAGTGACACAGAGCCGGGTCATGATAGGGACCCTGTGAAAAGGCTCGAATCACCTGTCATACGGGTTTGTGTCCCAGTTCAACAAAGGACAGAGATAACAGAGGACCTTGCTACAAAGCCATAGGCAGTAAGGGACTATAACACAGCGCTAGAAGGAAGGCTTTTAACTCCACCTGATAAAGCTGAACTCTAAACTCGCTTCCAAGCCGGCGGACCCTGCCTGTACCTGTGATCTGGTGCCCTGGACTGGGGCTACCTGCTACCATCAGTAAACCAGGTAAAGAGACTGCACAACTGCGTCCTTCGTTCTTCACTGCACCACTCACCATCTAACATCACCCCAGAGGACTCCTTTAAGCAGCGTTGGTCACCTCTGACCAAATACCACAGGTGGCGTCACAAACTTTTTTTTTTTTTTTCTTTCAAAAACCCCTTTAAAGACCTTCCCTTTGACATGGGCGCCCAGGGCCATGGACCAGGTTGCTGCCGTGACACGTCCCTTTAAGTACCGAGCACCCCACGGCCCGGGCGGGTGACTCAATGTTGCGGTGGCCAAAAAAAAAAAAAAATGATGATTCTGGAGTTTTGATTTTTTTCTCTCATTATGCTGTTAACTGATCAGATTAATTATTTTAATAGATCAGACATTTCTGAACGCAGCAATACCAAATGTTTATTTTGTATTTTTATTGTTTTATTTTGAGTGGGGACTTACATTTTTCAGTTTAATATATTTGGAAGAATTTTTTCTTTACTTGCTTCAATAGTCTCCATAGTAGACTAGAAGCTGTGATCTTATGATCACTTGCGCTACACATAGCAGAAGCATCAGCCATGTTCATAGCAGATGAGCAATGACAAGAACAGGGGTGTTCTGCAGACCTCTGATTGGTATGCAAATTTATCGGCGTCCCGCAATCGTGTGACAAGGGCACCGATGGGCGGAATTTGTGACGCATTTCCTGCACGATCATGTTGCCGCCATCGCGATTCCACTCTCGGCTGTTAGGTGATTTGATCAGCTGTCACGTGCCCCAATCATATGCCGTAAAAGATGCAGGCTCAGGGCAGGAGCCTACATGAAAGGGGGATACACGACATATGACATACCTTTACGTCATAGGTAGTAAAGGGGTTAAAGTTCTTAGATTGATGATTGTTCCTGGTAATCATACCAGATGGTTCCCTACAGAACTGATTGATTTAAAATCCGGTTCTGATTTGATTCTGGTACTTGGCTTTAGCCTTCCTCCCACCCAAACCCTGGTGTCAGTTTCATAGGTCATCCTTTATTCTAGTTAGGTTTAATGAACAAGAACCCTCTCCCGCTCTTAATTCTCTGGTCTCCCCTATAGCCCCGAAAGGATTTTTTTGATCTTGGAAAGAAGAAGTAGGGAAATTCTTTTTCCCATCTGCCGCTTTCTCAAAAATGTCATCTAGGGCAGAGCTGAAGAGATAAGAGATATACCCTTGAATGGGTATAGTACGAAGTTTCATCTTAGACTGAAAATCCGTTGACCAGTTTTTAAGCCAAAGAGCTTTATGGGCAGAGTTAGAAAGGGCAGAGGAGCAGGCAGCCAACTTAATACCATCTGCAGATGCGTCTGTTAAGAAATCTGTAGCCTTCTGAAATCGTAGATAGGGCTTCCAAAAGTTGATCTCTTGAAAATCTATTTCTTATCTTGGAATCTAATGCCTGCAACTACTTAATCAGGGATTTACCTGTATAAGTAGCTGAAACACTGGGCTTAAAATAACCAGTTGATGCTTCCCATGCTCCCTAAGAAAAGGCTCAGAATTTTTATCTAAAAAAGTGCTTCAAAAAAGGAACCTGGGTCATCAAAAGGGAGTGCCACGTTTGAGATCTTAGCTACCATCGCATATTTGCAGAGATTTCTCCCAAATCTTCCTCATATGCGCACTTCCTCTTAAGTATGCTCGACAGACTTTGTAAACCGTTTTTTCCCACTCTTTTCTAATGAGGGCAAGTAACTTCTTTTGTACCGGGAATACCAGATGTCAATCCAAAACTCAATATTAAGTGCGTTAAAGAAGCAAAGACAAGGGTTCTTTAGGAAATTCTACTCCAATGGTAGGTCTGATGACTTTAAGCAATTTTCCTGTATCTTCATTCTTCCCGGTTGGATGCCCATATTCAGAGGACGACTGAATAATAATCAGCAGTTAATTCACTGGAATCTTCTAATTCTTCCTCAGAACTTGTTTCAACAGGGATGGGGTGTTTACTTGAAGAGGGAGGGTTAATCTGACGCATCCATTTAATAATGGTATTTTCAACTTCTCCCTTGATCAATGATTTAATGTCCTGGAACAAGGATGGAGACTCTTTGGCTACGGTTTTCTTAATGCACAAGCGACAGAGCCTCTTCGTATAGTTGGACAGCCTTTCTTCACATAAGGCACATTCCCTGTTTTTACTCTTGTAAATATTCTAGGGTATTTAATAATCCGTATATATAATACAATATTAGTTATGACCCCATCCTATGCCTTGCCAAGAAACATGCAAAGATGTTTTGGATAGTTTACAGCATCACTGTGGGGCATTCCTGGACCGTCAATACTGCCACTTCAGTGGTTATGAATCCACTACCCACCGGAAGGAGTCACTGCATCCCTTTTATATCCGAGGGTACAAAAGGGGAAAAGGCAGGTGTTTCAGCGCTATTCCACTTGGAGATCGGATCATCCCTCAAAGTCCAAGCAGCTATATGCTGGTCTCGCTTTTCCGAACTCAGAAGCGGCCGGTATCTGCAGAGCACACAGTCCTCGGCATGTCAAGTCACATCCAGTCATTCCCGGGAAGTCCTCAGTGTGCATATGCCCCCAGTGAACTCCTCTGGAAGCACCATTCTCCCTTGACCACACATGCACCAGTGTGCTACATCACTTCCAAACGCAGAAGCGTCTCGCCAGGAGCAGAGTTACATCCCCTCCCCATTCCTGCAAATATAAGTGAGGACAGCAAATGCCAAATGGACAAGGGGACCATCGCTGCATATCCTGGGATGCCTCCTGCAACTCCAGAAAAAATGTCTCCAGGTATCTTCCAACTTCATCCCACATGGCTGTAGGTCTCCTCCCACAGGAGCAGGAAACCACACTGAGGCATGGAGAGGTTCCGCCTTTTTAATCTGTAGAATTCCCGTTCCTGGGGGCGGATACTCTGTACGGTGCGGTCAAGAGTGTAGGGGAAAATCCACAGTCCATATGTACACCATATATTTCTTTGTTTTCTGGATTAATTCACTCCAAAAGTAGCATTGTAAAAAAACATTAAAAAAGTATGAGCCCATTGCTAGGATATTGATGGCCTCTCTAGGATATGTCAGCACTATCAGACCGGTATGTGATACTTGTCACCCCCACCAACCTCTAAGCAGTGTGACAGTAGATTTTCTGTGTCGTACGTCCAGCTGCTCTCAGAGCAGATGACAGCTGAATAGTGGGGTGCCTGGTGTCGAAGGTCCTCCGATGAGATATTGATCACCTTTTCCTATTGTTCTATGTGGGCCTAATGCTTTAGAGGACACCACTGATTTTCTTTGATTTCTGATATGTGCATCCAACTAAAGAATGTTTTCTGCAATTATATACCATAAAGACAATGATACAAATAGTAGTACTGCAAGGTCAGACTTAAGAGAGCACAAAGTCTCATCCTTCATCAGACACATCTTAAGGTGCCTATACACAGACTATCAATTGCTGAACCTGGCAATATCAACATGGTTAGCCGACAGTCCATTACATCCAGGGGACATTGAAAGAATTGTCGAGTTAAGGATTCAGCATGTCAGATTTCGGTTTCCCAATCTTTTTTGTTTAACCCAAGTTAAGCCTTCGCCAGAGACTTCTAGAGGCGACAGTCTTAGGCTAGGTTCACTTGCGTTAACAGCAGCCCGTTCAACACATGCGTTATCGGGCTGCTGTTAACGCAAGTGCCGACATTCCATCGCGCTAGCACAGATTGAGCTAGCAGATGCTGTATCTGCGCTAGCAGTGACGGACCCGGAAACGCTGGAGCCCGCGTCCCAGGGTCCGTCACATCGTTATGGGCGTGCACTAGCGATGCGTCCGACATTGGGCATTATGGCGGCGTTATGCCGCGGTGTAACGTAGTCCGTCTAACAGACGCCACAGACGCAGTGTGAACAGACCCTTAGGCTATGTTCACATGTCCGGGAGTGATCACTTGGAACGGATCTAGCAGCAATCGGTTGAAAAGTTGTCTGAACAACTTTTTTGCCAGTCGGTTTTTAAGTAATAAAAAAAAAATGGAACCAGTAGTTGTTTTTTTGTGACATTGAAGTCTATAAAAAACAGATCTGCTGATTAGCCATGCGGTTTTCTTTCATTTGTAATGGATCCGTGTTTTGCCTACTGTAAGGAATTTATACGGTGAAGCTCTGACAATACAGAGCGCCAAATTCCCTAAATGGACAGCGGTAAAGGAGGACATGCCATGGGAGGGCGCTCACAGCAGACTGTTCAATGTATGAGCAGTATTAAAGCCGTAACGCACCTTACGGTTCCATCAATAACAAGTGCTCTCTATATCTCACCCGCTTGTGGCGGACATGTTTACAGACTTATTTACTTACCTTCCAACCAGTCACGGAGTTTAATTTCGCAGCACGTAAGAGGAGCGCCCACTCTACCGGTGCTGTAGTCTGACACTAAGAAAAAACGAAAACACTGTAAGGTGTATTACCGGCTCAGACAAGCAAGCAACATCATATGCACCAAATACATGCAACAGAGCAGAATACGGCTCAAAACCAGCAATGCATTCATCTATTAATCAGACATGCAAGATATCTACTAAGTGATGAGATTACAGCTCCATAAGTTAATCAGGGAATATGACCAATTAGTGTAAAAACATACACCCTAAACCAATCCACCCATGACGTGGCAAAATCACGCACACTTTATATTCTTCACCGCTGGCAATTGCATTTTTTAACCACAGGAAGTGACACACTAGGGTGTTATATTTTTACATCTAGGAAGTGGTTACTCCTCACACCAGTCATTTACTGTAAGCCCAGTACAAATGCCTACCTTCAGTAATGGTACCAGCCCCACAAGTCTCTGTTAGGCCATAACCTTGGCCAACTGGACAGCAAAAACAAATATTCATAAACCTCTGGGTCTGTGGAGATAGGGGCGCCCCGCCGCACAGCATCATACGGACGTTGCCTCCTAATAAAGCCTTCACTTTTTTGAAGAGCACTCTGTAAGGGAGAAAAGAACAGGCAATGAATGGGGACGTACAAGACAGTGCGCAAATCTCCAGGCACATGCAGTATTACAGTACAATTAGACTACGACTAAGAGCCACAATAGGAAACATCTAAAATTAATGGCTGGAGAAAACGCTTGTGCAAAGGAGTACTGAGAAACAGAAATAGCAGTGATGAGTGAACGTGCTGGGATAAGGTGTTATCTGAGCATGCTCGGCTGCTAACTGTCTGCGGCGTGCTCGAAAAACGTTTGAGTTCCCGCAGCTATTTGACAGCCGCAACACATGCAGGGATTGTCTCTTTGGTAATCCTTACATATTGCGGCTGAGCATGCTCCGATAACACCTTATCCCAGCACATTCGCTAATAATCAATAGCTCCTATCGGGGTAAATCCGGTCTGCAGATGGTACTCCGCCACATGGTATGTAGCCATAAGAGAGCTGACAATATTGTTACAATGTAGCCCTTACTTCTGTACCATTTCCATCACAAGTTCAGCAACAGCATTAGACTATGTTCACATGCAGCGCTTTTTTGCTGCATGTTATTCTGCAGCCAAAACCTCCTCTTGGCAATAAAAGCGCAGCATTTTTCATGACTTTTTTCTATTTTTTTTTTTTTTAGGTGTGGATTACATGTGTGATTAGTCTACAGTACAAGAGTAATAGTTAGCTGTATTATCAAAAATGCTGCAAAAAAAGTGTTTAAGAGGTTTTTTTTCACTCATGTATAAAAAATGCTGCATGTGAACATAGACTTATTACTGCATCCTTCGCCTCTGGCATTACTTACACATTACATAAGGGAGCATCGTATCCCTTCTTTATTTGCTCCAGCTTGTAGTCATAGCCCAGCTTGAACAGGGTTCTCTGGAAAACATTCATTTCTTGCACTTTGCTCATGACATTTTTGTAGATGCGATCCATGATTTCCTGTAAGAAAGATTAGACTAGTTCGTATTCCTAGAGGAAGGCATTGCTGCGGGATTCTAGTGTGAAATCAGGATCTAGAAGACAGATTCACACTTGAATGGTTGCCTGTGTAAGAAATATTTAACAATGTGTTTTCCAAACTGGCAGAAAAATGCAAAAAAAAAAAAAAAAAAAAAAAGCTGGTCATTCCAAAAATACCAAGTTTTTCCCTATCAAAAGTGGTCAACTTGCTGATCTATGGGGATAAAGCCGAGTGATCCTGAGAACAGAGCTCTGATCAGTGGTGATTAAGCTGGAGGTACATGATTGACAGCTGCTCCATACACAGTCTACGGGACTGCTGAAAATAGTCCCATAGAAAATGAATGGAGCATGCGCACCTCCAACTAATTCTAAGACTGGGCAGAGCGATTAAGTTAGGATCACTGGGGTCCCATTGATTGGACACAGTGCTTATGCTTTATTCTTGGATAGGGGATAACCATTTAAAATGGGTATAATAGTAATAGTGTTTTAACAAGAAGCAACTCTCCAATTTTGTTAAAATGTCTCAAACGTCTCTTGAAAATTACTTTTTTTTTCTTCTTCTTCTTTTGCAACTGATTGCCTAGGTTACTGACCACTGCTGCAGCCAGGTGTAGAGGTCGAACAAGTGTAGTGCATACAAACTCTTATTGAGCTTGTAAGCAATGCTCTGAAGCTGGCGGAGACCGCTGGTGTGCACTATCCGTTCCATATTCCAGCAAGTCTCAGAGCCACTGCGCTTCCGATGCTGCAGAGGTAGACATCTTCTTCTATAGCGGCATAAGGAACGCACAGTGCAGGACTTCAGAGCTTCATGCATTTCTTAAACTTAAATGACAACTGGCAGAATTGTGAAAGCAGCTCAGGACGTGAACACAGAATTCGGATCTGTACAGAATTCAGCTTTGTACGCCAGACTCTACAACTTGCACATACAAAGCAATACTTACAGGCACAGCCGCCATCAGCGTGGGCCTCAGTACACTACAGTCACCTTTACTTCCCTTCTTAATTTTGCTGGACTGTAAAGACAAAAAACAAGAGATGAGCAGTAGTTTAAAAAACTATTTACACGGTGTAAAGCCATTCACATGATTTGTGATCCACACCAGGGTATTTCGGGAGCTCCCCAACACACTCCTGACTTTTAAAGATACACCAGCATACAAATGGCAGAGAGCAGATCCCTAACCTCATCTGCATTGGCCAAATGGGACGGCTTTGACGTTAGAGCCAGACAATCGCCATCATTTTCAGCAAACAAGATTCCACTGTATAGATGAGATTAAGCCGCACAGCTCCTGCAGCATGGCGTTTACATATCATATTAACATCTCATTTCGCGGTCATCTGTAGACGTAGGATGAGTTATTGGTCAGCTATTCGCAGTAATAACATTTCTGGAATTTTGATTGTGTAAGAATTCCTGAACAAGTGAACAAGTCTGAGCCAATTCAGGGGGAATAAGGAGGATGTGGCCGGCTCCGTCACCAGTGCAATTCAGCACGGGATTCACCCTATTACACAGCCGCTGACATTTTCTAGTGGTCCATTGCCAAGTGCTAATGTACAGCTGTACGATTAGAGGACATTTCTCGTGTGCGGACGCCAGTTGGATCCCTTGTTGCTGCCATAGACTTTTTATAGCCTGAGACATGAGGCTTAAACACTTTGGTGGCAGAGGTGAGCGGACACATTGCGGGCCATCAGACCAGCTCCTCCTCCCACTACAAGGCACATTTGTCTCGGTCTGGGATGCCCATACAGGTGCTGGTTTTGGATTTATATTTATTAATGTAGAATTTTGTCTTCCCCCACTTTCTCTTTTTGTATAATACATAACTAATTTTTGTTCCAAAAACAACCACATTGCTCTGGTTATAGGCTTCCAGCTATGGTCCACAGCCGGCATTTCCCAGCACTGCTTTGACAGCGGTGTTGGGAGGAGCCGGTCAGGGGCCATTTTAAAGTATATATTTTCCCTGAAAAGTGGAGCAAAATATATAATTGGGTGAATTCATGTAGTCAGGATCAGACTCCTGCTGCCCGTTGTTTGCGCAGCATGAATCAAATGACCAGTTCCCTTTAAGTGTGTAATGCCTCACTACCCCTGTACTGGTGGGTTAGGAAGGTTGATCACACTAATGCATTACCCTGCAGATTACAGCAGCTTCCAAAAGCCGACTACTTGGTGATCAGCTCATTATTGGAGAATCTTCTGGAAAAAACACATTGTCCAAAATGGACAAACTTTTTAATCCAATGCTATTAACTGCTTAGTTAGATGGTCCCTGTCACCATAAGTGCGGTAAGTGATTGGCTTCGTAAGTCAAGTGTCAGTATGACAGTAGGACAATTGTAGCCAAGTTATTACTGAGGATATAAAGGGTGAATATAGGTTTCTTATTTTATCACATAAGATCACTTTTTTTTTAGGCTCAGAAATCTGACTTAATGAAAGCATACACTATACAAGCAGCTCGCCCACATTTTACAGTAGTATCGCGAGCCCCTCGGGAATCTCCGGCCATGTTCTGCATGCCACTCGGATAAGCACCCTGGAGCAAGATTATCGTTTTCAATTATTTACGTCCTCCTCGGCTGGCAAAGCCGGTCGTATTCTTCATGCTTAACTCTCACAGCTAGTTGTAGTGTAGCCGCATTACGCGCAAGACACAAAGCCTTTTATTCAACATGCTAGTCAATGAGTAAAGGTTTTACGCTGGGTAAATCTGGCATTGTGCCTCGAAGCGGGGACGGATGGCCAACTCTAGGTCAATGTATGAGAACAATAATCCGCTTCACTACAGGCAGGACATTAAGTGTTTAGTTCAGGAAACTTGTCAAAGTTATCCTACGCAACACACTAAAGCAAGCGTAAAAGGATACTGGGATCACGAGAAACAAAAACTACTGATGGCATAAAAAGAAAAGGAAAAAAAAAAGGAAAACCAATAAATTCATGTAACTGCCATCCTGTCCAAGGGCAAGAGAAGAATCGCAGTGATACATTGGGTTCCTATTAACCCTTTAATGGTGAGAGACTCTTCAGGCTCCTCACATTATAGGGGCTATTCCTATAACATATACTGACATTCTGCATTAATATACAACAGTCAACATGAGCAGGCAGATTCCTCTGACCACCTCAAACCCCCTGCAGACACCCAGCCAGGTGTCACCACTAGGTACGGACCTCCAGATAACACCGAGGTCCGGAGCAAAGTCTGTAGAGTCTCTCATTCAAGAGAATCAGTGTTTGATCAGAGTGTGCTCAGATTCTCAGGTGAAGAGAAGATGGAGGGAAAAAAAAAGTCTCCATCTTCTCCATCGTGGTGGTGTGACTGATGGGAAAAACAAGAAAAACCATAAATCCGGCATGTGCACAGCCCCATAGAGTAACAAAGGTTTAAGTGTGATCCGATGTTATGTCAGGTCACACAAACTAAAAATAGGCTCATCTGCATGAGCCCTAAGGTGTTTTTTTTGTTTGTTTGTTTTTTTTAAACTATGTACACTTTCAGGGGCTTATTTTTTTTCCTGCATAATAAAATTTTAAACCACTTGATCAAACCAAGCATGTGAGGATTCTTACAGCCAAGAAAGTCTGTGCACTTAATACTAGGCCATCCCTACGATAACATATAGACTCATTATGAAATGCAGCACTAAGAAGGCAAGAATCCATCTGAACGTACAGATATAAAAAGTGGCTGCGTTTCTCTATCTATATACCCTTACCTGGTCAGATAGTGTTAATGGAGAGGAGTAACCTATTCTACATCCATAGGTAACGCACGATATCTCCGCCGTCATCTCTAGCACATGTGCTAATGGCAAGTAACCTATATAGGTATCCTTGGGTCTGCAAAACATAAAATACTACATGTCTCTGGAATATTAAAAGCACACTAACAAAAAAACAGCATTGTGCTAACTTTTTAATGTCTACCAGGAATGTATACGTAGACAGCTGGGTGTCACCATATGCCCCATCAAAGGGCAGCATCGCTACACACTCTGTCAGGCTCTGGAGATGTACAAGCATTTGGCAACACTCTGACTCCAATATATTCATACCAGGAGGAACGGCACTGGCCCTTTTGTATTAAAGGTTTTTTTTATCGTTTAGTATAGGTAGGTTTATTGTATGCACGCCATATTAAATACAGCAAGACATCCTGAACCGAATTAGATGCCAAGAAAACAAACAAAAGCACCAAAACTTGGTGCATCATATTACACCCCCTGTGGAATGCGACCCAGATAGTCAATTATGTATCAGGCCACTACATAACAGTACTTTTTCTGAATATTCAACCTAGAATACCCATTAAAATTATCAGACCCTCAATGGGACAGACTAAGGCCGGGTTCACATTGCGTTAACAGCAGCCCTTTCAATACATACGGTAATGGGCTGCTGTTAACGCAAGTGCCGATGTGTCATCACGCTAGCACAGATAGAGCTAGCAGATGCTGTATCTGCGCTAGCGGTGACGGACCCGGAAACGCTGCAGCCCGCGTCCCAGGGTCCGTCACTCAATGACGGCACATCGCTAGCACACGCCCATTGTGGGCGTGCGCTAGCGATGCATCCGACATAGGACATAATGGCGGCGTTAACGGACTGCCTTACACCGCATTATGCCGCGGTGTTACGTAGTCCGTCTAACGGACGCCACAGACGCAGTGTGAACCCAGCCTTAAATAACTTCTAATGAAATATTTAACCACATATTACGCATCAAAGTATGAAAACGTACCCAAGTCCTGGTATCCGTTCACACTGTCCAGACATGCCAGCTATTAAGTTGCTGTGTACCATCATCACACCTTTTGGTCTGCCAGTTGAACCGCTGGTATACATCACCACTGCCAGGTCTGTGGGTAACGGTCGGCTGCATGGGTTGCTCACTAGAAAGTAAAAGGGACACAGACACTGTTCAGACATATAGAACTTACCAGCTGCTGTATCAGACATGCACAACTCTATAATGGACGCCGTGATTTGTTTTCCCCATCACTTCTAGGAACAGTATGGAGACAGGAGTGGAAAGTAACATGCCGGATTACCAGTGTGTCCCAGCACACTCCTGCTTACACCAACAAATCTCCTGCACCCAGGTTACACTTCAGGTACACATGCCAGGCCCTAATTGCAGCAGCTACCTTACTGCTGAACACCAAGGAGGTGTGAGGTTACCCAATCCCACCACACCCAATATTAAAGGGAATGATTGGGTTGGGAAAGAATGGCATCCTGCACAAGGGCTGAAAACTCTTGTGTTATTACACAATGCGGTAATAAAATCTCTTAATTGGGGGTCTCCGGTTATCTGTATATGTAAATTAAAAAAAAAAAGTACTGATGCAAGCACAGTAGGTGCTCTCAGTAAGTAATACAAAAAGTGTACTCTTGATTCCTGAGTAAAGTCTTTCACTCAATCCACATCGGATTGAGTCTGGCATCGGCCCCGAGCGCCTGCAATGTTGATGGCTTTGTGATTGCAGCTTGATGGATGCGGTATTCCGGCTCTCCTCAGTAGGTCCAAACTGATCGTCCATCGTTTACAATAAGCAGGAGAGTAGTGATCTGCAGAAAGCCACTACATAGGCCGGACGATCAATTCTGTACCCGCGTACAAGCCACTACTAAGGATCAAAAGGTTGGGAGTTTCTCAATAGCCGGCAATGTAGCCACACTTACAGTTCTCCTGCTTGGCTCCCAGCTCCTCCACCTCTTCTATGTTATGTATGTCTATATTTGTGGGATATTCAGACTTGTTGATGCTCTTCCCAACATAGATAATGTGCTTGATGTTGCTGACTTGTGACAACACACACTGAATGCAAAGAAATACAATATAAATACCAGTTTAGGACTTGTTAATACCAGACACTTAGTGGATCAGTAACAAACCTTCAGCTTGGTTTCTAGGAGCTCAGAGCTGGTGATGAGGTGAGTAGCTCCAGACTCGTTCAGCCCAAAGGCAACCGCGTCTTCTCCAAGTGTAGCGTACAAAGTGACCACTGCACAAAGAGCGAGAAATTAACACCTTATTCTACATCATTCTGCAACGCCACTACACACTGTGGAGCAAAGCATACACAGGTTACAGGGGTGTCTCCGACAATTTCTGGAAATATTTCCCATTAGGACATGGACATTAACACAGGAAGGTCCCCTACTTAGCACTCCTCCATGAATGAGTGTTTCCTGTCCACCGGCATGAGGGGCTTATCTACAGCATTCTGGAATGCTGCAGATAAGCCCCCGATGTATCCTAAAAGATGAGAAAAAGATGGTAGATTATACTCACCCAGGCGCGTTCCCGCTGTTGGTCTGGGTCTGGCGCCTCCCATCTTCATCCGATGACGTTGAGGGCACAGTAAAGTACTGCAGTGCGCAGGCGCCGGGAAAGGTCAGAGAGTCCCGGCGCCTGCGCCCTGCAGTACTTTGCTCTGCCCTCAACAGGGCAGACAAAGTACGCCTGCACCGGAGCCGTGGCAGGAAGACAAGAAGAGGACGTCATCTGATGAAGATGGGAGGCACCGGACCAACAGCGGGAACGCCCCTGGGTGAGTATAATCATCTTTTAGGATACATCGGGGGCTTACCTCACCCGCGATTTTGGGGGTGACAGGTTCCCTTTAAAAATACTTCATTATACTACAGACGCCGCTGCAGGAGAAGTGACAGTAACCACAACTTCCCCTGACAGTCAGCTGTTCTCTTCAGGTGTCAGGAGCGGGTCTTACAATGGAGGCATCTAGGTTTTCTCCAGAGAGCCCCTATAGGGCCATATGCACATTGGCTTTGGAGACTGACACATTGTCAAGTTTAATGGGAAGAAGAGCTCTGCATGGTGCACACTTTTGTTTCTGCACTCCCCTAGCCAAGAGATGAGGATTCTCTACAGGACACCCCAGCAGAGCATATGAAAGTAGGTTTTATAAACTAAATAACTATGAATTTTCTGCATTACCTTTAAATTTTCTCCCTTTTAGGGAAAAACACTGAGGTAGTTTACAAAAATCTTGGTAATACCGACAGCTTTACATCCCCGTAGAGTCTACCTTACTAGGGGTCAGTAAAAAGTCATAGGTCACAAAGCACTTGATGACTTCTGTACGCAGTCATGTATCGAGGCTGTATGAATTTTTTGGCAAAATTACTAAGACTAGCCTAGTATGCCCATGTACGCCATATGAGAAGTAGAGTAAGCCACTGCTATACACCTCCGGCTAATCTTCTAGAGATCAAAAGGATCAGACAGTTTAAACCAACATGTCTGGTCACCATTCCCCCTTGGTTTTCTGCAGTTGAGAGAGACCCCCAATAAATGGTCGACCAGCCCTGACAAAATTGCTGGGTTCAACCAATGTACATATCACTGGATATGGGTACAGCTTGAATGCCATTATTTCTACATCTACGGGGGCTTATCATGCAATATGCTGCTCGCAGTCACCCACTGTGTGGAGCGCTAGTCACCAGTGCCAAGGGTTGATATTACCGCTATTGGGCACTTAAATGGACCTTGGCCTCATTCCTAGGATTAGCAGGGATCCCAGATGTCACATCATACCAATCAGATTGCATTTTAGCAAGATGCTAGGTTTTAGGCTATGTGCACACGTTCAGGATTTCTCGCAGAAAATTCCTGAGAAAAAAAACGGACATTTTCTGCAAAAAATCCACATGCGTTTTTTGCCGCGTTTTTTTCCGGACACTTCCCAATGCATTTTGTAGTGGGAAATCCGCAAAAAAAAAAATGCAAAATTAATGAACATGCTGTGGTTTTTACCACAATGCGTTGTTTTCGCGGAAAAAAACGCATCATGTGCACAAAACATGCGGAATTCATTCTAAATGATGGGATGCTTATTGTATGAGGGTTTTTTTTTGCGGTTTTAGAGCATTATCGGGAAAAACCGCAACGTGTGCACACAGCCTTAAGCAGAGGGACACCCCTTGAAGAGCATATCAGATCAAAATGTTGTAGTAGAACACACCAAAACAGGAATTGAAAATGGACAGTGTCACCTACATTGCAGAATCATGAGGAACATGCAAAGAATATATGGATTTTGCAGGAGAAAACTGAGAAGTTATGTCAGCCACAGGCGACAAAGCCCCAAAGTTTAACATGTTATCTCACAAAGCAGCTTTACCAAGTAATGTAACCTCGTTGTGAGCACGTGGGGCCGCGTATCAGACCTGTAGTCACACGGCAGTATGGTGATGTTAGGATCTGGATCGCGGGGATTACATGACCTTTCATTGCTGTATTTTTAGACTCCTCTCTAAGCTTTACCGAGCTGCGGTTCTAGAAGATCTGTCACCGCTCCAGACACATCCGTTTTAGCAAATTCTTCATTCACCATAATATAACAATTGGAACATTTTTTCCTAAGATCTCCTGGGAATGTATTATTAAGCCCACACTTGGTAACACGGACCAGGACATACAATGTTAAATGCATCAATTCTCAGTTTCCAGGAAAATAAGAGAAACACCAAATGTCAGGCTGAAAAATAACATGTTTCACTTGAAAGAAGGGAGGACGCTGCTGCCCCATAGTGATGCCTTCAATCCCAGGAGAACTCTGTCCAGCGATATGGGGGGGATGGTTGGGAGGCCCCCATACACAGCAGATGTTCAGAGCTCACCTACAACAACAGGTTTTGCTGACGGAACTAATGTGATTGCAAGCCTGAAAAAGGGAACCTGTCATGTGAAAAACGTCCCCTGGACTGGGCAGGATGTTATAGAGCAGGAGGAGCTGAGCAGATTGATTCGTATTCTGTGGGAAAAGTTTCAGTATATCTTGCATTTTATTCACCGAAATCCTAGGGGTTTCTATGCATAAGAGTCCGGTGGGCGGTCCTACTAGTGACTGACAGTCCTCCCTCTATGAGGGCCTGCAGATACCTGTCAGTCACTAGTAGGACCGCCCACTGGACTCATGTATGCACAGCAGGGATTTTGATGAATCAAATACAATTTTATTGTATTCTCAGAATCCTATACATCATTGTGCTCAGCTTCCTCTCTACATTGTGCACAGATCAGACTGCATGTGTAAAGTGACAAGTTCCCTTTAAATCAGACATGTCTGAAGTAACAGGGCTGACCATCCACGTTACAGCAGGTGATCTAATGTCATCTAAATCTGCTGACAACACGGCGAGTAAGGGACTGCCAGACCCTCTCGGATATAGGAGACAAGCAGAACTCCGTTTTGCACCACACAAGCCATACTGGATCAGGTTACTCTGTGGACTTGTACCAGAAATCCTGAAGGACATAACCTAGTGAATGGGTGAGGAGGGGACACCATAGACTTAAATGGAAAATACATATATAAAACAAAAAACTGCATACGTATTTTTAACTAGTGGATCTTATGAACTCCTAACAGGACTATCAGCGTATCAAAGCTCAGAGAACAGGAAGTTTCCAAAACAAAGATTTAAAACAAAAAAAAAAAAAAAAAAGCAATAAAAACGCATGTTTGTTTTTTTTCTAAAACAAAACTAAAAACGTAATGAAAAAAAATGCAAGTAAACCAAATTGCTCACTATTACTTTATTACTAATCATTCTTGGCAGCGCTGATCCTATGTAAACAGGACAATGTATCGCTGCGAAGAATGGCGATTTCTTCAAGCAAATTTAAACTCAATTCACCCGATGAACAAGCATTTTTGTGCATCCAGCACGTGATCGACAACCTGTTTTCCCGGCCCGATATACAAGAAACGAGTGCTCCTATAAAGCAGACAATGTAAATGCGCCCTATATCATCCACAGCCACTAACTATCCATTGACTTTCCGCTGTGTACAGAATAGGCTGTGGGCACTTGGCCGGACTATTACTAAACCAGGTGCGATAAAATAGCTGCTATAAAAGTGAAGGGCTCAGAATCAGTTCCAGCCATCACTAATGTGATAGCTTATCTGTAGACTTAATTAGTGCTGATTACTTACAAGGAAAGTTGTACTTGAAGCATGCTTGTGCGGTGATCATCCACTCCGCCCTGGTCTCGCAGAAAATGGCAACCGTGCTCCTCGGTTTCAGGTCCAGCGCAGCCAGACCACTTCCAAGATGGTTCACTCTGGTGTTAACTTCTTCATAATTTAACCACTTGTATTCCCCTAAGATTAACTGATAGAACATAAGGAAATTACAAGATCTGAATCACAGGAGATATATAAAAGCAGTGTGGTTCTCTAACAAAACATGTAGAGTTTTGGTGCTCCATCTACTGCCTAGGCTCTCTTCACATTCGGGATGCCATGACCACTGGGATTCCAGTTAACAGAATGGAATTTGAGGTTCCCTGCACCATTTTCACCTTTTTTTGCTATTAAAATTACCAAAACCCCTGCAAAAACTTTACAACACAAGTGTGAGTGGAGCAGAAGAGGTTACAAAAAAAAATTACAAAATCTGCAGGACTGTAAAAACACGAATGCTGCACGCTTGTCCTCAGATATAGCCCGTATCTATTTTCATAAATCACATCTTACAGATATATAAATGTCCCAAACCATTCTGAATTGCACCCTTAAATGTACTGAAAAACATGACTTTTTAAAAAAAAAAATAATGTTGAATAAAAATGCAACCATGACTTTTTTTTATTTTGTTTTGACGGCATTCAATGTAAAAGTGACCTGGCGAAACGATTCTTCAGGTCAGTATGATTAGAGTAACATTAAAATTATACATATATTTTAAATTTAGTTGTGAAAAAAGAAATAAAAATCTGATGTTTGAAAATAAATATTTGGCGGGTGCCAGTCTCAGAGTTCCATAACTTTACTTTATTGATGGAGATGTGCAACGGCTTGTTTCCTATGTGCCGATATGATGTTTTTTAATGGGGTACATATGGCATGTTGAACACCTGTGGCTCACTTAATGTTTCTGCCTGTAAAAGGGAAATTGTCACTAGGATCACCCCTACTAAGTAATCTATATTGACTTGTAGGGCATAGGAAGCTGAATAAAGTGATACCTTAATATTTGTAATCTGATTTATTATTCCAGAGAAATCCACGTTTTTCTTATTATGTAAATAAGCTGTTAAGATCTCTGGGCCGGACATAGATCTCCCGGAGAACCTAACTCCAGAGATTATTTAAAACGAAAGGGGGCGTCCAACGTGGTCAGATAAATTTAGATGGGGCGGTCTATACAAAATGATTATTAACACAGTAGTGTCCTTACGCAGGATGCGGACTGCGATTGATGTGAGACAAATACTCAGACTTCAGACTCGTGCTCTCCTCATCCAAGGGCCTCTATGTAGCTGAACTGGATGCTCATGCAGTACGTTCACCCATGAATAAATATGGGATAAGAATCCGCATTTACATACCTTGTGCAGATTTTTCATGACAAGTCCGCACTGAAAATCTGCTGCAACTCATGTATCATGTGGAGTCTAGTAATGACTAGAGTTTAGAGATTACTAGTGAACCGATTAGCTAATTAGTCTAAAGTGAGCCAACGTTTAATCCCAAAATCTGCTGGTTTATCATGAATTGGACCCATCTTTATTCGCTGCAGCCAGGAACGGCACTAAACCCATTAAAGGCAGACGCATTAGGAACTCTTACCTTCTTAAAAACTTTGCCATTTGGTTGCTTCTCATTTTCCTCGCTCAGGATCTCCCTTGTACCGAGACAATCTTTCTTGGCAAATTTTGCCACTGCGTGTTGAAACAGTTTGTCCAAAGTGTCAGCTCCTGGAATGTCTATGGTGGCCAGGGAATCAAAGTGGGTAAGGGCCCGGTAGGGGCTTCCGATTTTCTCCGACACAGGCTTTGCTTTTATCCTTTTAGCCATAGCTTTTCTCTTCTTAGCATTGGTGAGAAAATACCACGGTAAAAACGTAAGAGTGCTGTACACAAACATTAAAAGGTAGACAGGCAGCAATACAAGAGTGCACACTTCTGCTTTAAGCTTCATGATGTCGATATTAATATGTCAGCTCGCCTCCAATCAATATTCTTTGGGTTCTTAAGGCAAATTTATAAAGCAGCGGCGGTGATTGTTTACCCAAGGAGGCAGCGCCAGATCACAAGCATTACTTATCGCTCTGCAGCAATACTACTGTTTGTTAGTCTTTGGAAGCCAAGACTTGTGAGATCTGTGCAGCCAGCCAGAAAGCAGAAAAGAAGAGAGAGAGAGGATACGTTAGTCACACTGTAAGTGAAACCTCTCTGCCCATTAAACATTAAAGACAACGTGAAGGATGCCAACATAACCAGGCTGTCAGTCAGGGAGAGGGCATGGTCTGGTCTAAAGCCTCCAACATGTTGCTCAGTCTCATGTGGAGAGGGCAAAAAGGACGCAAGCAGAATGTACCATGAGATACATCTGAGCGAAAAAGGTTAGTATTCAGGAAGCTAAATATTTAGTCTTTTTGCAAAACATGTGTCGAAATAGGGAAAAAGTGCTTAACCCCTCTGGTGCTATGACTGTGCGCACAGGAATGTAGTCGTCCCGTGTTAAATTCAACAGCTTTTTGACATCTCGAAGCTTTCAGAACTTTATTCTCGAGCGTCTTCTGCTTTTTCTCCTTTAAGATTCTAAGGATTTTATCGATATCCAGCCGCTTTTATGCACAGCGTACGAGCGACACGATTACCGAGCCGTGTGTGTTCTCCCACCAGGGAAAGAAGGAGTTAATGGGTGTTCTGGCATGTGCGCTAATCCTGAACAGGACGGCAGATGTATTTCCACACCACGTCATATACACAAGTTCTGCCTCTTTCGATAGATGTGCACGTGAATAGCGTGGCACGAAGTATCACAGCAAAGCAAAACAAAGAATCTAGGAACCAGTTGTCAGACCCAGTATTACTTTATAAGGGGGACCAAACACTAAAAGCCATGTCTAGAGCTTCTAAAATGGTTTAAATATCTTCACATCTTGTTCTAAAAAAAATAAAATAAAAATTACTTAAAGGGGATGTCCAGGACTACATTATTGACAACATTTCCTTAGAATAGATAATCGATATCAGCTTGATACCTGTGGGCACCCAAAGAAGCCGTTGTTTCCAGCTCCTGCAGCCTCAAAAAGTACATTTTACAGAGCTCCGGCACGGCACAGAGCCCCGGCGCGGCACAGAGCCCCGGCGCACGGTGTAGTGACTGCTCTTAGGCACTGCAGCTCAGCTCTAAAAGAAATACTTGGTATAAAGTGATACCAAGTATTTCTACTGGCTGCTGTTCATCATATCCCTGGACTAGAGCACATTTCTGACTTTTTTCCAGAAATTATGTTGAATGTATTGGGTTTCTCCAGGTCTTCTATCTTTTTAAACTGGTGTAAGAATGCTGACATTTTTTATACCTGATTTAAGACTGAGCATTTAGTAAATGAGGCAGAGAACACAGTCCTGGTTATGTTTGTTATCCAGTACAGAAATAGATAAGACATTACTACCCACACTGAAAATGAACAAAACACAATGTTTTCCAGCACAAAAGGTGTGAAGTGTACTGTGCGCACAAGAAAGAACAAACCCCCCCAGTGTGAGAGGAGCCCCATGGACAGACAGTGGATTAGTAGAAGCTTTATGCCACAGACACAGTGGGGCAATACCCAGCCTCTTTATGTGCCAACACGGAGATCACACCAGATAGAGGACAGAGGTATATAGGAAAGTGGTTCCAATTTAACCAGATTTTAGAACACAAAAATTAAGTTAAAAACACACAAGGACACAGCACCAATGTGCAACAAAGCTGTAGCACATGTCATCTAACAAGGCTAAAAGCAGGTCACTATCAGAGTAGGTGGCAGATCACAATATGATCTATTAGGCACAGTCAGAATCAATGCATTGTAAACATTATATTATTGTGAGGCATACTTATGTGTTCACCGATCAAGCGATAATATTGTGAGCTGTGTTTGGGCACAGAATATCCTGGATTGTGTTCTTTATCTCCAGTTATGGTTCCTTTATACAAACCCCCTTATAAATAAGCCAATTGTCTATAGTGATCACATTTTGCCATTAGGCTTTAATTCTACATGTAGTGCCCAAATAATACAGAAACCCCCAAGTTCTTCCCCACAAGTAATTGCCTTCTAAACCAGGTTTATTGGATTCACCATCTATACACAAATACAAAGTGCTACAAAGTGGGACAAGTAATAAATGGTAACCTGCCTTACTATACTAGTAATGATATGGCAAGTGCGGAGCTGTACTTCTACTCTTATATTGAAGAGCTGGAAGTAGACTTTACTAACCACTGCTTTCACCCAGAGGAAAGCATAAAAGTCCAGACACTTTCTATTTAGCCTCCAAAATAGATTTTATAGCGTTCGCTTTTAAGGAGAGGAGCGAGCAGGTGCCTGGCAGGGAACGGATCCTACTCCACCGGCAATGCCCGGCACATGCATCTATCTGGACAGCAGCTGCCACTGTGAACAGTTTACCCAGTAGGCGTGTTTTATGGATACATGAAAGGAGCACAAATACACGCTCCCATGTTATGGGAACCCTTAATGGCAAAAACAGGAAAATCCTGCTGCGTCACTCAGAACTACAAAGCATGGATTTCACTTGACATTTTAAAGGGATTTACTCAAGAAAGGAACCATCCCCATAACGACATGATTATACCGCAGCTAAGTAACCTGGCGTCTTCTATAATAACATACAACAATGGCCAAAACATGCAAACAAAAAGGAGCGTGGCGTACTTACAGAGGGGTCTGATCTGGATAGGTACTTTTCTGCAATCTACAAGAAGAAAGAAAAAAAAAAAAAAATCAAGTTTCAGACATTTATAGACACATTGCAAATATTTGGTTCAATATTAACTGGGAGGCATATAAAATGGTTGACATAGTAATATTTACACTGCCAGGTCAAACAGTCCTGACAAAGCTCTACAAACACCGCATATCGAAAGGTGAACTACTATCAGTTGACAGTAACCCCTCGCTATGGGGCACGGACAGGTCAGTAGCATCTCACATAATGTGCAATCTCCGCTTACTGCCCTAATAACCGGAGAGGCGATACAACCACAGGGAAATAGTGCGGGTGCTCAAGATGTGAGGGTGAAGCCACACATTAAGCGCAGTATTACCACATAGGAATGGTTTACACAGGTACCAGCGCACACATATAGAGTGCTAAACCTGCTGTACGAGCTGCCACCGGTAATCAGGTGACAGATGCCACATCATAAAAACAAACCTGCATTAGACAACACTTTATACTTGAACCCTAAAATGTTTGTTCAGAGGACGACTATAGCAGAAAATGTGCTACAACACAATATAGTATCTTACGTTACAAAGATGATGGTAACAAAAAATAATAAATAAATATCACTGAAAAGTAGGCAGAGATGCTTACCTGCCCAGGACTCAAAACAAATGCACTATCCAGGTGCAGCGGACCCAACTAATTAAGGCAGAAACACAGGTGCAAAACCAGTGCACAAAAAATGCCAATCTGCATATATCATTATTCACACACAAATGATGCAGAGCAACTGGCTTAAGGTACCGTCACACTGAACGATATCGCTAGCGATCCGTGACGTTGCAGCATCCTGGATAGCGATATCGTTCAGTTTGACACACAGCAGCGATCAGAATCCTGCTGTGACATCGTTGGACGGAGCAGAAAGTCCAGAACTTTATTTCGTCGCTGGATCTCCCGCAGACATCACTGAATCGGCGTGTGTGACGCCAATTCAGCGATGTCTTCACTGGTAACCAGGGTAAACATCGGGTTACTAAGCGCAGGGCCGCGCTTAGTAACCTGATGGTTACCAGCGTAAACGTAAAAAAACAAAAAAAAAAAAAAAAACCACTACATACTTACCTTCCGCTGTCTGTCCCCCGGCGCTGTGCTTCTCTGCACTGTGAGCGCCGGCCAGCTGGAAAGCAGAGCACAGCGGTGACGTCACCGCTCTGCTTTCCGGCTGGCGCTCACAGTCAGTGCAGAGAAGCACAGCGCCGGGGGACAGACACCGGAATGTAAGTATGTAGTGTTTTTTTTTTTTACGTTTACGCTGGTAACCAGGGTAAAAATCGGGTTACTAAGCGTGGCCCTGCGCTTAGTAACCCGATGTTTACCCTGGTTACCAGGGGACCGGCATCGTTGGTCGCTGGAGAGCTGTCTGTGTGACAGCTCTCCAGCGACCACACAGTGACGCTGCAGCGATCGGGATCGTTGTCTGGATCGCTGCAGCGTCGCTTAATGTGACGGTACCTTTATTGTTGATGGTAACTTACCTTACAATAAGTTTAATCCAATGGATGGTCACATATTGTAACGCAAGTTACCATCAGCTTAGTAACAAAACTTACTATACTGTGCGGTAACATAAGTTATCTATATTTCTTGTAATAAAAAAAAACTGTTGCTTTTAACTTGAGAGGTTAAAATACATTTTTTAAAGTTTGAGACTATGGTGTTTAAATACAATAAAAATAGTGCTTCTCCCGTTTACCAGAACAGAAATTTTGGCAGACTCATGAAGGACAATTGCCTTTCCCTTTTTTGTAACGCAAATTACCAAGTAATAACACTATTTTGTATTTAATTTTTATTGTTGAAAAATCAAACTGTTGAAATCTATTGAGAATAGTTTAGGCAATGTGCACACGTTGCGGATTAGGCTTAGGAATTTCTGGTGCGGATTCTGCCTTTCTTGGCAGAAAAAGCACCTGCGGATTAGTTGCGTTTTTTGTGCATTTCCGCTGCGGCTTTCTTGCGTTTTTTACCCCTGTGGTTTCTATAATGGAATGGGCACAAAAACGCTGCAGATTCACAAAAAAAGAAGTGACATGCTACTTTTAAACCGCAGGGTTTCCGCAGCGGATTTTCCGCAAAGTGTGCACAGCATTTTTTTTCTTATTGTACTGTACGTTGTACTGTAAATCACTTGCAGATCTGCAGCGTTTCTGCACCGCAAAAAAACGCTGCGGATCCGCAGAGAATCCGCAACGTGTGCACATACCCTAAATGTACAATATACATTCACTCCTTTTTGCACCTGCCTTCAAAGAACAGTCTGTAGCCAGTTTTTGGCTTGTGAATGTAACGCAAGTTACCCGGGAATGACCCTAGAGACCATAGATCATCTTCCATCAGATAAGACAACAGACATTTCCCAGAGAGGAAACAGTAGAAGGCTTTGTACTCCTCTACTCAACCTGAATGACACTATTCCTACACACTGGTGGCCACAGACAGAAGAGGCCCAATAGGTCATCGTAATGCATCAGGCCACCTGTTCTGGAGGTGAAAATGGGTCCCTTACATTTCAGAGCCCCTGTGTGGCAATGGTACATGTCCCCCCCTGCTCCTACACAATTAGGTCATCATATATACAGACTACTCTGAAGATATGGTACTTAAGCACCGCTCCAGCAAATTATTATTATTTTTTTTTTTTAAGAATTTCAGTGCTGGAGGGACACAAGCTCCTTGCACCTAATATTATACTCCCCACCCGCAGGCTTCTACTATCCCCAGTGCAGCTCCAACCCAGAGGTGCCATTGTGTGACCGCAGCTCCTGACTGTCCGGCAGTCAGACGTAAGCGTCACAAGCTCTCAGTGTAAGTCTATGAGGGCCTCGTTCCGCTCTCAGACTTGCACAGAGATTTAACTTCTGGATCATTTAGCTAACACTGGAGCGATCCAGCAGGTCACAATCTACTGGAGATCGACCGATGCAGTGCCAAGAACAGGTTAAGATGGCAGCTGGTGAGTAGAATACTAAGGGCAGGGAAGTTACTTTAGTGGTGCCACTCCAGCACTGCTATAAAATAATAAAACGCTGGAGTGGTGCTTTAAAGTACCAAAATAAATCTATCCACACAATCACACAATGGGGACAGGGACATTTGGTGAGCACAAGATGAAGGACAAGCAGAGACAGATCAATGGCATCTGATAAGAATCAAGGCTGGGTTCAATTTGAGGCAAACAGCGGCCATGAAAACTGAGGCAAGAGGTCAAGTATCTCCTGAGCGCAGACATTCGGAACACGACTGAGTAGACAATTTTTAAACAATTAATCTTGGACATATGGACCAAAGCCAAATCAGCCAGACCAAACTGTTTAGAGAAATTTCCTTCTTACAAAAGGATGGAGCTGAGAATGTGGAGTTTAAGGAACACTTGGAATAAAAGACGCTGTGTGCAGGTCTGGGGGATGTACCTTTAGAAGCACCAAAGACCGTAGCATTCCTGTGCCACGTACCACCTCAAAGTCAGTCAGTATTTTTGTAGAATGAATAACCTGGCACATTTATCTGCCGTAAAAATGAGTGTTTGCTGCCATCACCAAGCTCAGCGGCTCGTACAGTTTAGGTTCTCTCGGCGTTTGGGGTCCACTTTTCTGAAAGTGAAAACCCCGTTAGGGTTTTCTCTGAGTGAAACCGCAAAGAGTTTATAAAACAAGCAACTTTGCAATTTACTACTCAAAAATCCTCTCCATTCTGATTTTCATAGGGATTTAAAGTGTACTGTGTACCACCTACTACCTGGGTTATTGGCCATCCTGCAGTCTATCAGGGGGCTAGTCTCCTGGGAGCGTGCGGTTGCAAGTTATTTGCTATAGAGCTAGCAACAAGGGAATGCACATTTAGGGTCAGCAGTATGACAATGCCGCCGGTCCAAACTGACATTCATCCCCAGGCAGAAAGTTGTTAGGTAGAGGAACAGTGCGCTCCTCAAGATCAATTGTGAGGACTCTTTAGAATCCATGGATATATTTGACATGGAAAAAAAAATTATTATATTTATATAGGTTACGTTTAGCTGATAAATTTGCTTTACGTTTCAGCAAGCACACTTCATCCCTTCATTTTTAGGCCCCTTGATATGAAATTTGCAACTAGATCCAAGTTTTGGGTTCGTTAGCTTATACATCAGCACAGCTTCTATCCTGCACACAATTCCTTTACCTACAGCCAGTTTTCTCGGTCCTTCCCAAGACTGTAGTTGGCTCTCTGTGCTGCAGATCTGTATAAAACACCTCCTCCTTCCTCCTGCTATCTCTAATACAGAGGAGAGGTGGAGACACGAGCGCACTGTCAGGTGTTCTCAAAGATTTTTTTTTTCTTCCAGTGCACTGAGCTGTACAAATGACACTACCAGCAAGTACCCAACAAATGATCAAAACACTCGATCAGGTGAGAGTCAAGACAATATTTAGGAAAGTTTAAAAATCATAGTTATCAGCAGCACATCGTCCTATGTAAATAGGATACTGGCCGTCCGTGATCCTCCACTCCCATCATTGCAGGAAGTCCATGGGTTTCAGTGGCAGCTAAGGGCAATCTAAAAGCCCCCCATGCCTGTTACGTTAAGCATCTCAGTGACTGTAAAACTCCTAAGAAAGTATAGAAACATTTACGTTCACATGGTAAAGGTCGCAAATTACAAAAATATAATAATTCTTGTGCTGAGAATCTAATGTGCCCCTGACTGTGTAATGGCTGTGTCTGACCGTGCTGGAACATGGTCTGATCATACCACAGCTCCTGGCCAGGGGACGATGCTAAAGATTATTCAGACAGGACAGCAGGGGATCACAGCTGATTCTGTGAGACAAAATATTGCTTAAAAACAGGCAGGGAAAAGCTTTGCCCCACAAAGAATCGTCTGTGATCCCCTGCTGTCCTGTCTGTATACTCTTTGGCTCCCTCCTCTGTCCAAGAGCTGTGTTATGATCAGACCATGTCCCTGTACGGTCAGACACAGCCATTACACAGCACAAAACAGGGGCACATTTATAAGATTATCTCAGCACAGGATCATTATTTAAAATAAATAAATAAATAAATAAACAAACATCCAATTGTGGAAATTATTATTCAAAGATCTATTGATTAAAAGGTTGATTAAAATTAAGTTAGTTTGTGGGAAAACCCCTTTAAAAAGGAGGTTAAATGACTCAAGTTTGTCGTCTAAAGGTACAGTCACACATAACGATATCGTTAACAATATCGTTGTTTTTTGTGACGTAGCAACGATATCGTTAAGGAAATCGTTATGTGTGACAGCGACCAACGATCAGGCCCCTGCTGGGAGATCGTTGGTCGCTGAGGAAAGTCCAGCACTTTATTTCGTCGCTGGATCGGCGTGTGTGACGCCGACCCAGCGATGTCTTCACTGGTAACCAGGGTAAACATCGGGTTACTAAGCGCGGCCCTGCGATGTTTACCCTGGTTACCAGCGTAAATGTAAAAAAAAAACAAACACTACATACTTACCTTCAGCTGTCTGTCCCCGGCGCTCTGCTTCTCTGCACTCCTCCTGCATCCTGTGTCAGCGCCGGCCAGCCGGAAAGCACAGCGGTGACGTCACCGCTCTGCTTTCCGGCTGACCGGCGCTGACAGTGCAGAGGAAAGCAGAGCGCCGGAGGACAGACAGCTGAAGGTAAGTATGTAGTGTTTGTTTTTTTAACGTTTACACTGGTAACCATGGTAAACATCGGGTTACTAAGCGCGGCCCTGCGGGGAC
The DNA here is from genome assembly GCF_032444005.1 of Ranitomeya imitator. Classification (NCBI taxonomy): domain Eukaryota; kingdom Metazoa; phylum Chordata; class Amphibia; order Anura; family Dendrobatidae; genus Ranitomeya; species Ranitomeya imitator. Next base: position 108,843,301 of record NC_091283.1, on the reverse strand, counting down.
CTCGGGATCGTTGGTCGCTGGAGAGCTGTCTGTATGACAGCTCTACAGCGACCAAACAGCGACCGACATCGTTGTCGGTATCGCTGCAGCGTCGCTTAGTGTGACGGTACCCTAAGGCTTCTTTCACACTTCAGTTGTTTGGCGTCAGTCTGCTCCGACATTGTGACGGTTCCGTCACAATTGTTGAGAAAACGGTTCTAATGGATCCGTTTTTTTGACACATCCGTGTATCTGGGAAAAGTATCTACTTTTTGGAGCATGCTCAATTGAAAAAGCGGATTGGGGTGACGGATCCGCCAAGTGACGGTCGCGACGGATCCGTCGCCCATAGGCGGCCATTTTAGGAAATGGCGGACGCAACGGATCCGTCATGAACCGCCATTTCGGCGCAGACAAAAAACGTTGCAATGTCCGTCAATGTCTAGATGACGTCCGCCAAATTTCAACGGATCAGTC